>NW_017678889.1:15450-19351 GCF_001879085.1 Nicotiana attenuata
CCGAGTAAAACCCCCGGTGACTAATTTGAACAAAACGTTCACAAAATCGACGAACCCTAGGTCGTCTCTTCTTCGACTCAATCGGTTCAAAATTTCGAACCAAAAACCCTAGCGATTCAGCTTCAAACAATCTCAATCTTCAGATTTTCACCTCAATCAAGCTGATCAACTGGATTTGAACACACCACAATCGAATTCGAACTCGAATTTTGTTTATTAAGAGCAAAACCTCCAAATCTGGTAGCACTGCTCGTCGGTTTAGGGTTCAAATCTCAACCCAAACTTCGAAATTCAGCTCAACTCAGTGATTCAATCTCAGGTAATGAAGTAAGTCAGAAGTTTCAGAATCAAAATCGACGGAGATGGAGCAAATTTTCGAATTTTCTATTTTGGAAACAAACAAAGAAGAACAAGGAAATACTATTTTCTATTTCTGAAACCCAAATACCGGATGAACAGTAAGGATTTCTATTTTTCGAATTTTTTTTAATTTTCTGATTTGTTGATAATCAAAATTCAAAACAAAGACCCAAGGATTGATAAAAAAATCCAAAACCTCTGCTTTGATACCAAGATGATACGGAATCGTAGCGAAAATACGGATAATGCAAAAATATACGGACTCAAAAAGATAGAAGATTAGGGTTTAAAATAGAGAAACACAAGAACCTAACTATGAACTAGTTAGACCCCTTGAATTTACTATGATAAACATTAATCGAGGAAGAACACTAATGCATGTAACCCCAAAATAATCTCATTCCCGAGTCTACGTCGATTAACTGAAGACGAAACTTTAACGTACGAAAAAGCGAGATATAGTAGTTCATGATGCAATACGTTTTATATGATAGCATCAAGGATAATGATAGGGTTTTGAAAGCTCCAAGAAAGTCATTTACAAGATCCCAAGCTAAAGAATTGCACACTAAGGTTGCTGGACTTCAATGGCAAATAAAGAAGCTTTTAATTGAAGAGGAAGAGCTCAAGCTTTAAGGAGATGAATTGTCCAAGTTTTACAATTATTTGGTGGCCCAAATTGAAGTCCAAGAGGAGGAAGATTGGGTCCCAACATCAGCCCATGAAGTCCACCAAAAGGGCATCTAGAAGAGCTTAAAATGAGGTTAAAAGAGGTCCAAAAGGGGATGTTTCAAAAGGAGCCCAATTGGAGTCCATATCAATGGCCCAAACTAGTAGTTTTAAGGCCCAAAGCTGCCCCAAAGGGATTTGGCCGCCCACCCTCTTATTTTATTAGCTTTATTAGGTTTTCTAGTATTTAGCTTAGCCTCCAAGTTAGGATTTGCCTTGGCAGCCACCCTACCTAGTTTTAAGGACTTTTTACTCCTATAAATAGTAGTTCTTTTTTAGAAAACACGGGAGAAAATATTATTGATTAATTATTGACAATGATACAATGAGCCTTATATATATGTAATACATGTCCTACTCCTAATACATATGGGATTAGGGTTATTTACTACTATTTAACTATCAAACTAACACTCCCCCTCAAGCTGGTGCATATAAATCATATGTACCGAGCTTGTTACATATATAACTAATACTAGGACCAGTGAGGGACTTGGTGAAAATATCAGCAAGCTGATCATTCGACTTCACAAATTTTGTAGCAATATCTCCCGAGAGTATCTTTTCCCTAACAAAGTAACAGAATCTCAATGTGTTTGGCTCTCTCATGGAACACTAGATTTGACGCAATATGAAGAGCAGCTTGATTATCACACACAAGTCCCATCTGACTAATCTCACCAAATTTCAACTCCTTAAGCAACTGTTTGATCCAAATTAGCTCACATGTGGTCATAGCCATTGCTCGATATTCTGCTTCTGCACTAGACCGAGCAACCACATTCTGTTTCTTGCTCTTCCAAGACACCAAATTTCTTCCTACTAAGACACAATATCCAGACGTAGAACGTCTATCAGAAGGTGATCCTGCCCAATCAGCATCTGAGTATCCAACGATCTGCTCATGGCCTTGATCCTCAAACAATAAGCCTTTGCCTGGAGCTGATTTTATATACCGAAGAATGCGGACAACTGCATCCCAATGACTATCACATGGAGAATCCATAAACTGACTCACAACACTCACAGGAAAGGAAATGTCAGGTCTAGTCACTGTGAGGTAATTTAATTTACCAACCAACTGCCTATATCTTGCACGATCGCTAAGAGGCTCCCTCTGTCCTAGCAGAAGTTTAGAATTCGGATCCATCGGAGTGTCAACAGGTCCACGACCTGTCATTCCTGTCTCCTCAAGAATATCTAAGGCATACTTCCGTTGTGAGATCACAATACCTGAGCAGGACTGAGCGATCTCAATACCCAGAAAATACTTTAATCTGCCCAGATCCTTAGTCTGAAAGTGCTGAAAGAGATGTTGCTTCAACTTACTAATACCATCCTGATCATTGCCGGTAATAACAATATCGTCAACATAAACGACCAGATAAATACAGAGATTTGAAGCAGAATGTCGATAAAATACAGAGTGATCAGCTTCACTACGAGTCATGCCAAACTCCTGAATAACTGTGTTGAACTTACCAAACCAGGCTCGAGGAGACTACTTTAGACCATAGAGGGACCGACGCAACCGACATACAAGGCCACTAGACTCCCCCTGAGTAACAAAACCAGGTGGTTGCTCCATATAAACCTCATCCTCAAGGTCACCATGAAGAAAAGCATTCTTAATGTCCAACTGATAGAGAGGCCAATAGCGAACAACAGCCATGGATAGAAAAAGCTGGACTGATGAAATTTTAACCACAGGAGAGAAAGTATCACTGTAATCGAGTCCAAATATCTGAGTATATCCTTTGGCAACAAGACGAGCCTTAAGTCGATCAACCTGGCCATCTGGACCAACTTTGACTGCATACACCCAACGACAACCAACCGTCGGTTTACCCGAAGGAAGAGGAACAGCTCCCAAGTACCACTCGTATGTAAAGCAGACATCTCGTCAATCATAGCCTGTCGCCATCCGGGATGAGACGGTGCTTCACCTGTAGACTTAGGGATGGAAACAGAGGATAAAGATGACACAAATGCACAATGGGATGATGAGAGACGATGGTAACTTAAACCGATATAATGAGTATTAGGATTAAGCGTGGACCGTATACCTTTTCGTAGTGCAATCGGTTGATTAAGAGGAGACAAGTCCGCAGTATTAGCAGGGTTAGGTGCAGGACGTGAATCGGCTGGGCCTGATGCTGGGGGCGGACGACGATGATAAGTCAGGAGTGGTGGAGCTGTAGAAGGTTGAACTAGACTAGGTGGTAGCACTGGAGCTATAGTTGGTGGAACTGGACTAGGTGGTGGCACTGGACTCGGTGGTGACACTGGAGCTATAGGTGGTGGAGCTGCAACTGGAACTGTAGGCGGTGGAGCTATGGAGGAAGATGAGTGGGAGATAGGGACTGAATCTCCAAAAGAAGGAACGAGTAGCACCTCAGAAATATCTAAATGATTAACTGGACCTGTGAAGTATGATTGGGTTTCAAAGAAGGTAACATCAGCAGACATAAGAAATCGGTGATGGTCAGGAGAATAACATCGATATCCCTTTTGCGTTCTTGAGTAACCCAAAAATATGCACTTAAGAGCACGAGGAGCTAACTTATCTTTTCCTAGAGTAAGGTCATGAACAAAGCACGTACTCCCAAAGCACGGGGAGGAAGAGAGAACAAAGGTAAGCGAGGAAACAGGACAGAGAATGGAACTTGATTTTGGATAGCTGAAGATGGCATACGGTTAATAAGATAACAAGATGTAAGAACTGCATCCCCCCAAAAACGCAGCGGAACATGAGATTATATGAGTAGGGTACGAGCAGTTTCAATAAGATGTCTATTCTTCTTTCAGCTAC
>NW_017678890.1:0-1938 GCF_001879085.1 Nicotiana attenuata
TCCCTAATCGCTTTTCCAACATAGGGTCTCCACTCCCTAGTTGATGATTTTTAGACATAGGGTCTCCACTCCCTAGTCGCTTTTCCAACATAGTGTCTCCACTCCCTAGTTGATGATTTCTAGACATAGTTTCTCCATTCTCTAGTCGCTTCTCCAACATAGGGTCTCCACTCCCGAGTTGATTTTGTTTTAAACATTGGGTCTCCACTCCCTAGTCTCTTTTCGAATATAGGGTCTCCACTCCCTAGTTGATGATTTCTAGACATAGGGTCTCCAATCCATAGTCGCTATTCCAACATATGGGCTCCACTCCCTAGTTGATGATACTTAGACATAGGGTCTCCACTCCCTAGTCTGCTTTTCCAACTAGGGTCTCCGGTCCCTAGTCCGCTTTTCTAACATAGGGTCTCCACTCCCTAGTTGATGCTTTTAGACAGGGTCTCCACTCCCTAGTAGTTTTTCCAACATAGTGTCTCCACTCCCTAGTTGATGTTTTTAGACATAGGGGCTCTACTCCCTAGTCATTTTTCCAACATAGGGTCTCCACACCATAGTGACTTTTCCAACATAGGGTCTCCACTTCCTAGTTGATGTTTTTAGACATAGAGTCTCCACTCCCTAGTTGATGATTTTCAGACATAGGGTCTCCACTCCCTAGTCGCTTTTCCAACATAAAGTCTCCACTCCCGAGTTGATTTTGTTCTAAACACAGGGTCTCCACTCCGTAGTAGCTTTTCCAACATAAGGTCTTCACTCCTTAGTTGATGATTTTTATACATAGGATCTCCAATCCCTAGTCGCATTTCCAACATAGGGTCTCCACTCCCTAGTTGGTGATTTTTTGGACATAGGGTCTCCACTCCCTAGTCGCTTTTCCAACATAGGGTCTTCCCTCCCTAGTTGATGATTTTTGGACATAGGGTCTCCACTCCCTAGTCGCTTTTCAAACATAGGGTTTCCACTCCCTAGTTGATGATTTCTACAAATAGGATCTCCACTCCCTAGTCGCGTTTCAATTATAGGGTCTCCACTCCCGAGTTTATTTTGTTTGAAACATAGGGTCTCCACTCCCTAGTCTCTTTTCTAATATAGGGTCTCCACTCTCTAGTTGATGATTTCTAGACATAGGGTCTCCATTCCGTAGTCGATATTCCAACATATGGGGTCCACTACCTAGTTGATGATTCTTAGACATAGGGTATCCACTTTAGTCTGCTTTTCCAACATAGGGTCTCCACTTCCAAGTTAATATTTTTATACATAGGGTCTCCACTCCCTAGTCTGCTTTTCTAACATAGGGTCTCCACTCCCTAGTTGATGCTTTTAGACAATGTGTCTCCACTCCCTAGTAGTTTTTCCAACATAGTGTCTCCACTCCCTAGTTGATGTTTTTAGACATAGGGTCTCCACTCCCTAGTCGTTTTTCCAACATAGGGTAACCACACCATAGTTTCTTTTCCAACATAGGGTCTCCACTCCCTAGTTGATGTTTTTAGACAGAGGGTCTCCACTCCCTAGTTGATGATTTTCGGACATAGGGTCTCCACTCCCTAGTCACTTTTCCAACAGAGTCTCCACTCCCAAGTTGATTTTGTTTTAAACACAGGGTCTCCACTCCCTAGTTGCTTATCCAACATAAGGTTTTCACTCCTTAGTTGATGATTTTTATACATAGGATCTCCAATCCCTAGTCGCTTTTCCAACATAGGGTCTACACTCCCCAGTTGATGAATTTTTAGACATAGGGTCTCCAGTCCTTAGTCGCTTTTCCAACATAGGGTCTTCCCTCCCTAGTTGATGATATTTAGACATAGGGTCTCCACTCTCTAGTCGTTTTTCCAACATAGGGTGTCCACTCCCTAGTTGATGATTTCTACAAATAGGGTCTCCACTCCCTAGTCGCCTTTCCAACATAGGGTCTCCACTCCCTAGTTGATG
>NW_017678890.1:4968-5602 GCF_001879085.1 Nicotiana attenuata
GTCTCCACTCCCTAGTAGTTTTTCCAACATAGTGTCTCCACTCCCTAGTTGATGTTTTTAGACATATGGGCTCCACTCCTTAGTCGCTTTTCCAACATAGGGTCTCCACTCCGTAGTTGCTTTTGCAACATAGGTTCTCCACTCCCTAGATGATGTTTTTAGACATAGGGTCTCCATTCCCTAGTCGTTTTTCCAACATAGGCTCTCCACACCATAGTTGCTTTTGCAACATAGGGTCTCCACCCCCTAGTTGAAGTTTTTAGACATAGAGTCTCTACTCCCTAGTTGATGATTTTCAGACATAGGGTCTCCACTCCCTAGTCGCTTTTCCAACATAGAGTCTCCACTCCCGAGTTGATTTTGTTCTAAACAGAGGGTCTCCACTCCATAGTAGCTTTTCCAACATAAGGTCTTCACTCCTTAGTTGATCATTTTTATACATAGGATCTCCAATCATTAGTCGCTTTTCCATCATAGGGTCTCCACTCCCTAGTTGATGATTTTTTGGACATAGGGTCTCCACTCCCTAGTCGCTTTTCCAACATAGGGTCTTCCCTCCTTAGTTGATGATTTTTAGACATAGGGTCTCCACTCCCTAGTCGCTTTTCAAACATAGGTTTCCACTCCCTACGTT
>NW_017678890.1:10227-13845 GCF_001879085.1 Nicotiana attenuata
CAATCCCTAGTCGCTTTTCCAACATAGGGTCTCACTCCCTAGTTGATGAATTTTTATACATAGGGTCTGCAGTCCTTAGTCGCTTCTCCAACATAGGGTCTTCCCTCCCTAGTTGATGATATTTAGACATAGGGTCTCCACTCCCTAGTCGCTTTTCCAACATAGGGTCTCCACTCCCTAGTTGATGATTTCTACAAATAGGGTCTCCACTCCCTAGTCTCTTTTTTAACATAGGGTCTCCACTCCCTAGTTGATGATTTTTAGACATAGGGTCTCCATTCCCTAGTCGGTATTCCAACATATTGGCTCCACTCCCTAGTTGATGATTTTTAGACATAGGGTCTCCACTCTCTAGTCTGCTTTTCCAACACAGGGTCTCCACTCCCTAGTTGACGTTTTTATACATAGGGTCTCCACTCCCTAGTCCGGTTTTATAACATAGGGTCTCCACTCCTTGGTTGATGCTTTTAGACAAAGGGTCTCCACTCCCTAGTAGTTTTTCCAACATAGTGTCTCCACTCCCTAGTTGATGTTTTTAGACATATGGGCTCCACTCCTTAGTCGCTTTTCCAACATAGGGTCTCCACTCCGTAGTTGCTTTTGCAACATAGGTTCTCCACTCCCTAGATGATGTTTTTAGACATAGGGTCTCCATTCCCTAGTCGTTTTTCCAACATAGGCTCTCCACACCATAGTTGCTTTTGCAACATAGGGTCTCCACTCCCTAGTTGATGTTTTTAGACATAGAGTCTCTACTCCCTAGTTGATGATTTTCAGACATAGGGTCTCCACTCCCTAGTCGCTTTTCCAACATAGAGTCTCCACTCCCGAGTTGATTTTGTTCTAAACAGAGGGTCTCCACTCCGTAGTAGCTTTTCCAACATAAGGTCTTCACTCCTTAGTTGATCATTTTTATACATAGGATCTCCAATCATTAGTCGCTTTTCCATCATAGGGTCTCCACTCCCTAGTTGATGATTTTTTGGACATAGGGTCTCCACTCCCTAGTCGCTTTTCCAACATAGGGTCTTCCCTCCTTAGTTGATGATTTTTAGACATAGGGTCTCCACTCCCTAGTCGCTTTTCAAACATAGGTTTTCCACTCCCTAGTTGTTGATATCTACAAATAGGATCTCCACTCCCTAGTCGCGTTTCCAATATAGGGTCTCCACTTCCGAGTTGATTTATTTTAAATATAGGGTCTCCACTCCCTAGTCTCTTTTCTAATATAGGGTCTCCACTCCCTAGTTGATGATTTCTAGACATAGGGTCTCCATTCCATAGTCGCTGTTCTAACATATGGGGTCCACTACCTAGTTGATGATCCTTAGACATAGGGTCTCCACTTTAGTCTGCTTTTCCAACATAGGGTCTCCACTCCCAAGTTAATCTTTTTATACATAGGGTCTCCACTCCCTAGTCCGCTTTTCTAACATAGGGTCTCCACTCCCTAGTTGATGCTTTTAGACAATGTGTCTCCACTCCCTAGTAGTTTTTCCAACATAGTGTCTCCACTCCCTAGTTGATGTTTTTAGACATAGGGTCTCCACTCCCTAGTCGTTTTTCCAACATAGGGTAACCACACCATAGTTTCTTTTCTAACATAGGGTCTCCACTCCCTGGTTGATGTTTTGAGACATAGGGTCTCCACTCCCTAGTTGATGATTTTCAGACATAGGGTCTCCACTCCCTAGTCGCTTTTCCAATATAGAGTCTCCTCTCCCGAGTTGATTTTGTTTTAAACATAGGGTCTCCAATCCCTAGTTGCTTTTCCAACATAAGGTCTTCACTCCTTAGTTGATGATTTTTATACATAGGATCTCCAATCCCTAGTCGCTTTTCCAACATAGGGTCTCACTCCCTAGTTGATGAATTTTTATACATAGGGTCTGCAGTCCTTAGTCGCTTCTCCAACATAGGGTCTTCCCTCCCTAGTTGATGATATTTAGACATAGGGTCTCCACTCCCTAGTCGCTTTTCCAACATAGGGTCTCCACTCCCTAGTTGATTTTATTTTTAGACATAGGGTCTCCACTCCCTAGTCGCCTTTCCAACATAGGGTCTCCACTCCCTAGTTGAGTTTATTTTTAGACATAGGGTCTCCACTCCCTAGTCGCCTTTCCAACATAGGGTCTCCACTCCCTAGTTGAGTTTATTTTTAGACATAGGGTCTCCACTCCCTAGTCGCCTTTCCAACATAGGGTCTCCACTCCCTAGTTGAGTTTATTTTTAGACATAGGGTCTCCACTCCCTAGTCGCCTTTCCAACATAGGGTCTCCACTCCCTAGTTGAGTTTATTTTTAGACATAGGGTCTCCACTCCCTAGTCGCCTTTCCAACATAGGGTCTCCACTCCCTAGTTGAGTTTATTTTTAGACATAGGGTCTCCACTCCCTAGTCGCCTTTCCAACATAGGGTCTCCACTCCCTAGTTGAGTTTATTTTTAGACATAGGGTCTCCACTCCCTAGTCGCCTTTCCAACATAGGGTCTCCACTCCCTAGTTGAGTTTATTTTTAGACATAGGGTCTCCACTCCCTAGTCGCCTTTCCAACATAGGGTCTCCACTCCCTAGTTGAGTTTATTTTTAGACATAGGGTCTCCACTCCCTAGTCGCCTTTCCAACATAGGGTCTCCACTCCCTAGTTGAGTTTATTTTTAGACATAGGGTCTCCACTCCCTAGTCGCCTTTCCAACATAGGGTCTCCACTCCCTAGTTGAGTTTATTTTTAGACATAGGGTCTCCACTCCCTAGTCGCCTTTCCAACATAGGGTCTCCACTCCCTAGTTGAGTTTATTTTTAGACATAGGGTCTCCACTCCCTAGTCGCCTTTCCAACATAGGGTCTCCACTCCCTAGTTGAGTTTATTTTTAGACATAGGGTCTCCACTCCCTAGTCGCCTTTCCAACATAGGGTCTCCACTCCCTAGTTGAGTTTATTTTTAGACATAGGGTCTCCACTCCCTAGTCGCCTTTCCAACATAGGGTCTCCACTCCCTAGTTGAGTTTATTTTTAGACATAGGGTCTCCACTCCCTAGTCGCCTTTCCAACATAGGGTCTCCACTCCCTAGTTGAGTTTATTTTTAGACATAGGGTCTCCACTCCCTAGTCGCCTTTCCAACATAGGGTCTCCACTCCCTAGTTGAGTTTATTTTTAGACATAGGGTCTCCACTCCCTAGTCGCCTTTCCAACATAGGGTCTCCACTCCCTAGTTGAGTTTATTTTTAGACATAGGGTCTCCACTCCCTAGTCGCTTTTCCAACATAGGGTCTCCACTCCCTAGTTGATGATTTCTACAAATAGGGTCTCCACTCCCTAGTCGCCTTTCCACTATAGGGTCTCCACTCCCTAGTTGATGATTTTTAGACATAGGGTCTCCATTCCCTAGTCGGTATTCCAACATATTGGCTCCACTCCCTAGTTGATGATTTTTAGACATAGGGTCTCCACTCTCTAGTCTGCTTTTCCAACACAGGGTCTCCACTCCCTAGTTGATGTTTATAGACATATGGGCTCCACTCCTTAGTCGCTTTTCCAACATAGGGTCTCCACTCCGTAGTTACTTTTGCAACATAGGTTCTCCACTCCCTAGATGTATGTTTTAGACATAGGGTCTCCA
>NW_017678890.1:18402-19337 GCF_001879085.1 Nicotiana attenuata
TGTTCTAACATATGGGGTCCACTACCTAGTTGATGATCCTTAGACATAGGGTCTCCACTTTAGTCTGCTTTTCCAACATAGGGTCTCCACTTCCAAGTTAATATTTTTATACATAGGGTCTCCACTCCCTAGTCCGCTTTTCTAACATAGGGTCTCCACTCCCTAGTTGATGCTTTTAGACAATGTGTCTCCACTCCCTAGTAGTTTTTCCAACATAGTGTCTCCACTCCCTAGTTGATGTTTTTAGACATAGGGTCTCCACTCCCTAGTCGTTTTTCCAACATAGCGTAACCACACCATAGTTTCTTTTCTAACATAGGGTCTCCACTCCCTAGTTGATGTTTTGAGACATAGGGCCTCCACTCCCTTGTTGATGATTTTCAGACATAGGGTCTCCACTCCCTAGTCGCTTTTCCAATATAGAGTCTCCTCTCCCGAGTTGATTTTGTTTTAAACATAGGGTCTCCACTCCCCACAACATAAGGTCTTCACTCCTTAGTTGATGATTTTTATACATAGGATCTTCAATCCCTAGTCGCTTTTCCAACATAGGGTCTCAGTGTTGATCCAGCAGCAGTTCAGCCACAACAGGAGGAGACCCCCAGGCCGAGGAAGAAGAGGAAACTCCCCAGCACTGAAGGAGTTGTGATAGAGGTGGCCCAGGTTCATGAGGGTACATCCAGTGTCCCACCGGTGGTGCAGCCTGTTCTTGATCCAGCTCATGTCCCAGCAGCACAGCAGCAGCAGGTCGGAGACAAGTCTGAGGTCCCGGCTACTACAGAGGATCCAGGGACGACAGGAGACCCCCACGCATGTGGACTAGGCTTGAGGGGGCCTCTCTATATCCTTTTTACTATGTTTTTTGAGCTTATCTTGGTAGTTGGCATTGGGGACAATGCCAGCTTTATCGTGGGGGTGCGCCTCCATTTTGATTC
>NW_017678891.1:0-409 GCF_001879085.1 Nicotiana attenuata
TTAGACATAGGGTCTTCCACTCCCTAGTCTCCATCCCTAGTCGCCTTTTGCCAACATAGGTGTCCAATCCTAGTTGAGATATTTTAGACACTAGGGTCTCCACTCCCTAGTCGCCTTTGCCAACATGGGTCTCCAATCCCTAGTTGAGATATTTTTAGACATAGGGCCTCCACTCCCTAATCGCCTTTTGCCAACATAGGGTCTCCAATCCCTAGTTGAGATTATTTTAGACATAGGGTCTCCAGTCCCTAGTCGCCTTTTGTCAACATAGGGTCTCCAATCCCTAGTTGAGATTATTTTAGACATAGGGTCTCCACTCCCTAGTTGCCTTTTGCCAACATAGGATCTCCAATCCCTAGTTGAGATTATTTTTAGACATAGGGTCTCCACTCCCTAGTTGCCTTTTGCC
>NW_017678891.1:5354-5619 GCF_001879085.1 Nicotiana attenuata
GCCTTTTGCCAACATAGGGTCTCCAATCCCTAGTTGAGATATTATTAGACATAGGGCCTCCACTCCCTAGTCGCCTTTTGCCAACATAGGGTCTCCAATCCCTAGTTGAGCTATTATTAGACATAGGGTCTCCACTCCCGAGTCGCCTTTTGCCAACATAGGGTCTCCAATCCCTAGTTGAGATATTATTAGACATAGGGTCTACACTCCCGAGTCGCCTTTTGCGAACATAGGGTCTCCAATCCCTAGTTGAGATTTATTTTAG
>NW_017678891.1:6706-7071 GCF_001879085.1 Nicotiana attenuata
TTTCCAACATAGGGCTCTAATCCCTAGTTGAGATTTTTAGACATAGGGCCTCCATTCCCTAGTCGCCTTTTGCCAACATAGGGCTCCAGTCCTTAGTTGATATTTATAGACATAGGCCCTCCATTCCCTAGTCGCCTTTTGCCAACAATGGGCTCCAATCCCTAGTTGAGATTTTAGACATAGGGCCTCCATTCCCTAGTCGCCTTTTGTTAACAAATGGCTCCAATCCCTAGTTGAGATTTTTAGACATAGGGCCTCCATTTCCTTGTCGCCTTTTGCCAACATAGGGCTCCACTCCCTAGTTGAGATTTTAGACATAGGGCCTCCATTCCCTAGTCGCCTTTTGCCAATATTGGGCTCCAATC
>NW_017678891.1:11856-12303 GCF_001879085.1 Nicotiana attenuata
GCCTTTTGCCAACATTAGGGCTCCAATCCCTGAGTTGTGCCTTTTTAGACATAGGGCCTCCATTCCCTCTTCGTTTTTTGCCAACATTAGGGCTCCAATCCCAGAGTTGTGCCTTTTTTGACATAGGGCCTCCATTCCCTAGTCGCCTTTTGCCAACATAGGGCTCCAATCCCTAGTTGAGATTTTAGAAATAAGGCCTCCATTCCCTAGTCGCCTTTTGCCAACATAGGGCACCAATCCCTAGTTGAGATTTTAGACATAGAGCCTCCATTCCCTAGTAGCCTTTTGCCAACATAGGGATCCAATCCCTAGTCGAGATTTATACATAGGGCCTCCATTCCCTAGTCGCTTTTTTCCAACATAGGGCTCTAATCCCTAGTTGAGATTTTTAGACATAGGGCCTCCATTCCCTAGTCGCCTTTTGCCAACATAGGGCTCCAGTCCTTA
>NW_017678891.1:15010-19335 GCF_001879085.1 Nicotiana attenuata
AAGACTCCTCATATATATCGTACCTAACCGACCCTACCCCCCCCCCCAATCTGTCTCCTCTCACAGCCCCAGCAAACCCTAGAGACAACCCCTCCCTGAGCCGCCGTCTGTCGCCGCCGGAAATCGCCCACGGCGGCGGCGAGTCTCTAATCTCGACCAAATTCACACCTTAGGCTCGCCTTGGCATCCCCATCATGGATCCGTTAATACTTTCCATCGAATCTCACCAGAACCCCTTGAATCTTCAAAACCTTAGCGCCGCCACAGTTTCTCCGGTGGCGGCGCCGCCTCCATTTAACCCTAAATCCCTTCCATACAGCCACTACCTGTCCCTCAACCCCAATCTGTCCCTATCTCTCCATAAAGCCTCACCAAATTAATTCCTCTTTGAATCTGAAATCCAAAGAAGAAACAGGCCTGTCAAGATATCAAGTGCTAGGCTCTAAAACGGGCATTGACCCTTTGTTCTCGTCGAGAACATACGGCTGATGCCTATTTCGAGTCAAGCAAGGGTTGGATGATTTTCTAGCAGTTTTGGGAGGTATTTTTCTCCTCCAGTTTCTTCCTTCGTTTCTTTTCTTTTCATTTGTTTAGTTCTGATTGCTTAGTAGTTAGTTTTAATTTCGCATATCTGTTGTTCTTGAAATTAATTCCTATTAGTTTTACTGAAAATTGAAATCATTTCTGTTGTTTGCATAATCTAAATGTTCAGATTTGTTAAGCAATCCGTCTAGGTGTCTTGGTTGAATTGTTTGCTTAATTCATGAGTGTTGCTAGAGTAATTAAATTATTTTTGGAATCAGTGGAGTCCTTTGGGCTCAATTTCTTTCCTCTCTTGTTTTCTTTTCTAGTTTTTGGTCCAAGCAGCCTCCTTCATCTGAGCTTCAATGCTTAAGTGATTAATGATTAAAGGTTTGTGAATTGGGCTATAGTTTTGGACCCAATATTGAAACAGGGCTTTCTTTTGAATTTGACCCATAACCCCGTAAGGTTCAGGAGTAAAAACAGGGTCACCAGGGGGGTAAATTGGGTAGACCACATAGGGAATCTTGCAGTAACAGAAAATAGAAGCCCCTAGAAGCTTCTAGGTTGGGGTTTTAATTTGAATTTCAAGATTTAGATAGTATAACTTGGGTAGCAAGTCAGAAAGTGAGGGACTAATTGGCAAAAAATGAAATTAAGGGGGGAGGTTAAATAGATCGAGATTGAACCTATTTGAAGTTCCCTGGTTTACTTTTGATTGGAGTGGGATTTTAGGGCTGTTTTTATCTCAATTTTGGCTTTAGCTGGGTTGATTTTGTTGCTGATTCTCAATACTGCCTGCTGACATTGCTGGGACTGACTTTGTCACACTACTGCTGTCTAGCTGACCTCCAATTTTCTTATTCTGTTTCAATTTCCAGGTATTTCCTTGGCCTCTAAATGATGTGTGAAGTTTGAATCAGAAAATATGTGACCAAGCTTGAAGAAATGATGAATTGCTACACATTTTCCCCTGATAATTTTCTTCACGTTGTTTTATTTTGGTTTAGTTGTCCATCATATTTGTGTGTATCCTTAATTTACTTGAAAGCATGTTTGTTCAGATGCTGGATTTAGGCTCCTTTGGAGTGTGGGAACTACATGATCTAGACATTCTAATATTTGTAATAATTGGACTATAGACGATTGGATTTTAGATACATTTGATTCTAATTTACTGGATTTATCCTCTAATAGCATGTTGAATTTGACCCTGTAAAGTTGTTTGGTTTGGTTATGGAGGTGTTTGTAAATTGTCATAAGTTTCCAGGAATAAGAGAGATTAAATGGAGTTTAATTAGTCCTGAGTTTCTAAAAGTATAATTCTGTTTTGTTAAGTGCTAAGTAATTGTTGGCGGAATTCTATTGATTCGAATTATGAGATGTGAGGATTAATAATGCCATTTAGTTTGAAAGCGCAATTCAGATGGTCCTAAATAATATTCATCATCTGAATCAAGAGTCGAAATGCAAAGAAGATTAAGTTTGAGGAAATAAAATAAAGAGTTGGAACAGCTGAAGGAAAATTGGTTCCAGAGTGGAAAGTTCCATACATTGCGACAAGAGTACTGCCAAAAGAGTGCGTTGTACTTGGGACACATCGAAGGAAATGTCCCTAAAACAACTGTCAATGCAAATGCAGTGAAAAGGTACTATGTTGGATCCTCCATATAGTTCTAATATTCTCCGGTTGGGATGAAGAAGGCTTTCATTCTCGCTACCCAAACACTACCAACCCTTTGCAAACCCTTTGAGCCGGCTCCCATTCTTTGATTACCCTCTTTGGAACCTGGAAGTGTTATTGAAAAATGAAATGAAAAAAAGAGAAATATATATAAAAAAAAGGAGGAAAAGGCAAAGAAAATGAAAAAAAAAAGAAGAAGAGAAAAGATGGAAAAAAAAAGAGAGAGAGGAAAAGAAGATGAAATGAAAAATGGAAAAGGAAAGGAAAAGAAAGAGAAAAGAAAACAAAACAGAAAAACAAAAGAAAATGAAAAACATAGTTCCCTGAACTACGTTCGACTTGATTCCGAAAAGATACGTAGGCAGCCTCTCTCTGGGGTTCAGTCACACCAAAACAAAAATCCAAAGTTCCCCAAAAAGTGAAACTGGGGCAGATGCTATAATGGTTCGGCGATGATCTCGCCCAAAAAGGTTCCAAAGTTGTAATTCAATCCAAATCCTTTTTACCCTAAAACATTGTTCAAGTCCTTCTGATCAATCGGCAAAGAGGTTCATAATGGGAGTATAGAGTTATATGGATCTGATACAACTAAATGAGAGGAATAAAATGAGAGAGTCTTATTGGTGAAAACCCACACGGGCACCGTAAGGCGAAGGTAAGCAGAGAAAATCAAAATGAGAGAGTCTTGTTAGTGAAAACCCACACGGGCACTATAAGGCGATGGTGAGAAGAGAAATGAGAGAGTTCAGCTAGTGAAAACCTGCAAAGGGCCCCACTGATCGAAAAGAAGATCCTCACAGCCATCGGCATTGACAAAGTCTGGCAAGGTTTCTCGAATTTTGAAGCAAAAGTTGTGATGAATTTCTGAGAGTTGGACGGTTTACACAGATCAGGCATCCAGTCTAAAGGGCATGTCGTGTTCATTGAAGTCCGCATGTACTCCAGATAAGTCCTTCTTTCCTTTCCCCGAAAGGGACGCTTCTTGTTTTTAAACTCATTCTCCATTCCATTGTTTGTTTTCTTTGAATCCTTTCGGTCTAACCCTGTTCCGAAACTAAGACAAAGAAAGGATGGCAAGACTGATTTACAGGGTTCACATTTGGCGCGAGTTAATGTGCAGAAAGGCACCCAGCCTCGTCAGGGGCATCAAGTCGACCCCGACTAGCCATGGCAGCCGATGCTTCGAAATCAAAACTCTTGGAAGGAGAAAATCAAATTGAAGTGCCTATAAAGGCAAATGAAGTTGAAAAGGTTGAGTCCCACGTGGCTAACCGTCTCGGCAAAGGTTTGAAAAGCCAAGGTACCCCAAATGCTCTGAAATTAAAGTTGGAAGAAAGAAGCCAGAAAAGAAAGGCCTACAAAGGCGAAATAAAGTAGGAAGAGGTTAAGTCCCACGCGACTAGCCATTGCAGCAAAGTTTGAGGAGCCAAAAGTTCCCCAATGTTCCGAAGAAAGAAAAAAAATGAAAAAAAAGGAAAAAAATGAAAAAAAATCAGAAGGTAAAGGCCTACGAAGGCAAGATAAAGACAAAAGGTTGAGTTCCACCGACCAATCATCATGACAAAGTCTGGAAAAGCCGGAGTTTCTCCAGAGACAGAAATGCAATCGGTGTTCAGGAAGCAACCAGTTGCAGTTGAAAGGGCCGATATCAAGTGATCAAAACAATCAAGGCCACAAAACCAACCACTGTTTCAAACTAACAATTGTTCTTTGTTTGAAAAAATTGAAACAGGTGCAATCCAAGCAACCGTGCAAGAAGCAGGTGCAACCAAAAAGGAAAAAGAGGTGCGCAAGTGTTAGAAACAACTTTGCAGCAACAATCCATAAAAAGGGAAGTCCCCTCCAAGTTTTTCCCGCATTTACTCATTCCGTGAAATAAAAAAAAAAGAAAATTTAAATGAAAAAACAAAGATAAGAAGAAAATTTCGAAAAAAAAAGTGGTAGTTTAGAATCCCCACTATCAATCTTTACGTTTTTCCAACATTAGGGCTCCAATCCCTAAGTTGAGATTTTTAGACATAAGGCCTCCATTCCCTAGTCGCCTTTTGCCAACATTTGGGCTCCAATCCCTGAGTTGAGATTTTAGACATAGGGCCTCACTTCCGTAGTCGTCCTTTTT
>NW_017678892.1:0-19331 GCF_001879085.1 Nicotiana attenuata
AATCATGTTTTCAAAACCTTCATGTATGCATTAGAAATCATGTTTCTAGGAATTCCCTTGTTGAAGTCGCTTGGCAACTGATTAATGCTTTTACTCTCCTAGAAATCATGCCTATAGGAAACACATATAAAATTAGTCTTGACACTTAGACACCATGCATATAGGAAATAAGTGTAAAAACAGCTTCAATACTTAGATATCATGCTTATAGGAAACGTGTATAAAATCAGTTTCTATGCCGTGAAATGATGCTTGTAATCAGTTCAGCACCTAGAAAGCATGCCTATAGGGTCCAAAAGATAAAAAATCTGCTTGTTTAAATTAATCACTGGTTTATAAAATTATGGTCTGATCAACCTTTAGATACCATGTCTATAGGGTTGTGCCGGTTATCACTTAGGCAAGCATGTAGGACAATTAAATCCTGGATTTAAAATTGTGATTTTCTTGCTGCTTGAAATGTGCTCAGATTTAGTAAGTGATAAAGGCAAACTGATAGGTACTCACTGCCTCGCCTAAATAAGACTGCTGTGTATTCTGTTTGTACTCATTTAGATATCCTGCCAATAGGACTCCTAAAATTATTAAAATTGCTTGTTTGAATGGCGTGCACTTGTTTTATCTATTTGTGGAGGTAAATATGAGCCCCTTAATTGCTCTTTATGTGACAGTCCTACCTGTTTTTGTTTGTCACTTAGATTTTCTCCTTTTAAGCAACATAAGTGAGTCTAGAGCCACCTTAAATAGAGGTGGTGCACGCATAGCGCACGTACGGGATGTTATTAGAACACTTAGGTAATAATCAAAAGGGAAGGGTATTGGGTAGTAAGAGAAAATGATGACCTGTGTGCTAATGCTATGTATAGCACAGCTTGGGGATGATTACCAAGTATTGCACAGAAGTGATCCTATAGGCTGAAAAACCTAGGACCCCTTTTACTCCTTATTTAAAAGTAATATCTGTTTGTTTATCTGCTTATAAGACTAATTCGCTTAAATTGAGTTTGGCCGGGACCCACCGTTGTGGACCTCGAGGGGTGCCTAACACGTTCCTCTCAAGGCAATTTCGAGCCCTTACCCAATCTCTGGTGATGTAAACTAGTTCATGAGTTATTTGCTCTAGGTGCCCTAACGCACCTTAATCCGTTAGGTGGCAACTCTTCAAATCTCATACCCAGCTCCCAAAAGGAAAAGGAGTTGTCCCAAGATGTCGAAACCCGGACTCTGCGAGGAAAAAGGGGGCGCGACAACATGGTGACTCTGCTGGGGATATTTTAGGCTCTTACCATAACAAACTTGTTTTTGTGAATTAGTATTGAACATGCTTTATTCTGTTAATACATGTGCACCCTTTCCCTTTCCCCTTATTTGGATTTAATTGCCTATTTTTCAAGCATTCATGATTTCTTTTATTACAGAAACTGACTTCTCTCCTTGTTTTCTTTCTTAAACGTCTTTAAATTATTAAATATTGCATTTATCAATCTTTTAACGTGAAAATACGTGACAACATGCTATTTATTATCGCATAAATCCTGCTCAACATCATATTCCCCTCGTGCGTAATCAATCCTATAGCAACGCTTGATGAGTGTTTGCGCCCTTCCTATATATACCCTTTAAATTCGGGAAGGCGTATTTGCGGTAAAACTAGTCGATCAGCGGTGCAGTCGACGGTTCCGTGCCTTTCCCCCTTAAGTTGTCCACTTGAGGGTACCAGTCTAGACCTCTCTAGAAACCTTACTATGATTAGTTGTACATGCATCATGGTCAAACCTAGCTGGGTTAATATATTATCCACATAATAACCCTTTAAGACAAGCCTCGTCCAAAAGTCCATCGGGTTTTCCATAATCCCAACGGACGCAATCACGATTATGTGCATTAATTTTGGAGAAATAAGTGCCAATATGCTAATCATTGTTGTATAAATAGTCGGATCTGGAGGGGGAAAGGGCCTAACCATATTTGTTTTGCAGAAAATGAGGCACGAAGTCCCCAGGTTCGGCATGGTCCATAACATACCACCATTGTTGCTAGATTGGTGGGAGGACTTCCATCAAGTGATAAGAATCATGTGAAAAGGGTCTTGGGAAACTTGCCTTCTTTATTGGACCTCCAGCCGAACAACATGTTAATCGAAGCTGCCACAATGTTCTGGGACAAAGAAAGAGCCGTGTTTCGCTTTGGAAACATAGAAATGACCCCTCTCTTGGATGAAATAGGGGGATTCGCTGGGCTACCTTGGGATAGTCCTGGTTTATTGGTGTCGGAAAATCGCTCTACTAGGGGGTTTCTGAATATGATGGGATTAAAGAAGAATGATGACTTGGAGTGCCTGAAAAATTTACCCTTCGAATTCCTCTACGAACGATACGGTCATAGCAGAGCTTATCGTATTTTTGATGACGAATTCTCCATCACTTCATTGGGTTGGATCCACCGCAGGGTTTTTGTGTTCATCGTCTGTTTCTTGGGTATGTTAGTGTTCCCGATCCAAGGGGATAGAATCCACACCAAACTAGCCATGGTAGCCAAAACCTTGATGGATGGGATCGAGGGGCAAACATATACCATTGTCCCTATGATCATAGCAGACTTATACTGGGCCTTAGAGCATTGTCAGAAATTGTACAAATACTTTGAAGGTTGTAATCTGTTGTTACAAGTTTGGTTGTTAGAGCATCTCCAAAAAGGTCAATACCGTCAAGAGCTTCCGCGAAGGCCGTGGAATGATCACATAGCTTTCCATCATCCTAAGAGAATGACCTATATCCCAGACAGGTTTGCTCAACCCGAAGAGCATGGGCGTAATTTTTCAACTATTTGACCGAGGATCAGGCTCAATGGATGGTCGAATGGTTCCCTACCGACGAGTTCATCATCAGATCTAGGGATGTTCTACACTTGGTACTGATCGGGTTGAGGGGCATATACCCTTATGCTCCCATCAGAGTTATGAGACAGGCAGGCAGGAAGCAGGTCATACCGCAAGTTGCTAAAATGAGTCACTACAGGGTAGACTTTCAGGATGACGACGTCCCATACAAATGTGAAGCTCGACATATGTGGCATTTGAAAATTATCGTGGAAAAGGATACCATCGAGCCAGATCGATATCATGCTGGTCATGTGTGCTTTTACCCCTCATGGTTAGAGGATAACATAGTAGGAACCTTCGAGCCAAGGGTTGGTCCAGGAAATAGAGTCATAGATGAAGTTGCCGAGGCCCAAGTGAAGTACAACAAACTGCGCAAAAGAGTTTAAGAGTCCGAGGCCGAGCACATGGAGCGACACAAGACCGATATGGAACTAATTATTGAGTGGAGGGAGAGGGCTGTCAAATCAAGCAAAAGGTTGGAATATCTGGAGTACAGTCTGATGGAATTGGAAGGAAAGATGAGGAAGAGAGTCACCGATCGCCAGAACACCGAAGAAAATGAAGGAGGACATCTAGCAAGAGCATACCTACTGCTGAACTTGCGCGAACTGGGGAATTTGATTGACGAAGCCAAAAACATCCAGCCTAAAAAAGGTCCTTCTGGGACCAAGTAGATTAGATTTATTTACTTTTTCAAATGTAATAAGGCCAAGTGCCATCAGTGACTTATCTTATTTAGTGTCGTTTTAGATTCATCTATTTTTACATTTATGAAATGAGGCAATTAATGGCACTAAAATTCTCCGAATCAACGTGTCACTAGGCCTACCTCGGGCATAACAAGGCTCCCGAATTAGGATGCGAATTTACATTCCCGAAATATGTGTTTAAATACTACAAATATTTCAGATACCTTACTAACTTGTTTACCTTTTGTTTTTCTTTATTTTTTATTATTCCCATCCCCTAAGGTTGGTTCGCACATACTGGCATCATCAGCATATCACACCAGATCTAGAGGCCCTCCACCTCCTCCTCCTCCGAGTACCGAAAAGAAGAGGAAAAGCTAAGATGGACGACTTGAGTGGAATATGAAAAGAAAATGCTGAGAATATTGAAACTTCAGACGTTCGGAGTACTCCGGCCCATAACGATTTGGTCCTACGATTGGAGCAGAAAATACTGGAGTTACAAGGAGAACTTGAGCAGGTCCACAACTTGGCAAACCTCTCCCTCACTCTGAGCATCCCAGACGTTAACCAACAGAACGTTCAAAACCCAGCACCTCCTCAAAATACGCCAAACCACCCGCACCCCATCAATACGCCGCACCACCTCAAAATCCCAATCCTCTACCGGTACCTATCCCTCCGCAACTCCTTCAGCAACCAACCCAGTACCCACAAACCACTACCTATCACACTCCTCAGAACACACCTCACCCTATTCCCGATCCTCAAAACTCCACCAACAATCACCACTACACCCAAATCCCTAGCACCCACCAAAACAACCCTATATACGTGGAAACACTACCGCACTCCACTCAACCAATCTCTTATACATCGGAATCCACTGAGAAGGACATGCTCATCAAGAACATGGCCGAGGAACTCAAGAAGTTAGCAAGTCACGTTCAGGGTGTTGGAGGAGGTAAAGGGATAGAAAGTCTGAACTACGAGGATTTATGCATACAACCAGATGTGGAGCTGCCGTAGGGTTACAAACCTCCTATGTTCGAAATGTTTGACGGAACGGGTGATCCCAAGGTTCATCTGAGAACTTATTGTGACAAGCTCGTGGGGGTCGGAAAAGATGAAAGGATTCGAATGAACCTCTTCATGAAAAGTCTTACCGGAGATGCCCTGTCCTGGTACATAAGCCAGAATCCTAAGAAATGGGCCGATTGGGTGAGCATGGCATCAGACTTTATGGACCGGTTCAGGTTTAATACGGATAATGCACCGGATGTCTTCTATATCCAGAACCTAAAGAAAAAGCCAACTGAGACTTTCCGCGAGTATGCTACTCGGTGGAGGTTGGAAGCAGCCAAGGTCAGACCAGCATTAGACGAGGAATAGATGAACAAGTTCTTTGTCCGGGCACAGGACCCACAGTATTATGAGAGGCTAATGGATATTGAGAATCATAAGTTCTTCGATATCATCAAACTCGGAGAGAGGATTGAAGAAGGTATTTAAAGTGGGACGGTGACAAATTTCGAGGCACTGCAAGCCACGAACAAAGAATTGCAATCGGGTGGCATATCAAAGAAGAAAGAAGTAGGGGCAGTAATGGTGGACCAAGGCCCAAAATCTCCACTCACATACCAAACACCTCCACCTATATACCAACCCTCACCTCCTAGATACTCTCAACCCGCCACTGCCTATCACACTTATAACACCCAGCCTGCCTATTATCATTCACCTCCTACTCGCCCAAATTACCAGAAACCCCGACCTAATTTCAATCGCAAACCACCCAGACAATACACCGCCATTGCTGAACCCATCGACAAGCTGTACGAAAGGTTGAAGGCGGTTGGTTATGTCACCCCTATTCCCGTGCATATCATTTTGGTATGAAGGGCATACCATTGACGAGTGTCGGACATTGAAAGATAAGATCCAGACATTGATTGATAATAAGGTCATACAGGCGAAGGAAGTTGCACCCAACGTCCGCAACAATCCTCTTCCAAATCATAGGGGCGAATGGATCAATGTGATAAAAACTGATAAGGAATGGGATCCCGAGGGATCAATCGGATTTATCAAGGAGGGTGACAATCCTAAGAAGCCCGCAGTCACGCTCAATCCCATTGTGGTACAGGTACAGCCGCCAGTTGAGGTTGAGATAACCGCATCGGTTCCATTTGAGATAGAGGTAGCACCACCTGCAGCCACACCTGTTCCATTTGAGGTAGAAGTGGCCACACCTTTCACAGTGACAGTAGCAACCACACCTCCTTTCAAGTCCAATGCTATACCTCGGGATTATGTTGCCGAAGCTAGGCGAAAGGGAAAAGCAAAGATGGAAGAATCTGATGCCGCACAAGGGATGACCCGAACTGGAAGGATCTATATACCCAAAAATTTGGGAGGATCAAGCAAGGAGGCTGCTACCAAACAACCTGTTATTAAAACTGGACCAGACGATCTTTGGAGGAAAGTACAGGCGAGAGAATACTTAGTCGTCAATCATCTAAACAAGACCCCCGCCCAGATTTCCAACTTGTCGTTATTGCAAAACTCTGAAGCACATAGGAGTGCTCTAATGAAGGTGTTGAATGAAGCTTATGTGCCCAACAATATCACCAGTGAAGAGATGGCCAACATGGTAGGGCAAGTGCTAGAGAGTCACAAGATTACCTTCCACGAGGATGAACTACCGCCTGAAGGGTTAAGTCACAACAGAGCACTGCATATCACGGTACAGTTTGAAGACAAATTCATTGCCAGGGTCCTAATAGATGGGGGTTCAAGCCTCAACATTTGTCCATTGACTACTCTGAAAAGATTGGGCAAAGATTTCCATGAGATACGGGCAGGAAGTATGAACGTGAAAGCATTTGATGGGTCTCAAAGGGCCACGATTGGGGAGATTAACCTTTGTCTGCAGATGGGACCAACTTTGTTCGATGTGGAGTTCCAAGTACTAGACATATCAGCTACATACAATCTTCTATTGGGTCGCCCTTGGATACATGCCGCTGGGGCTGTGGCTTCCACGCTACACCAGGCCGTGAAGTTCGAGTGGAACAATCAGGAGGTAATCATTCACGGAGATGGAAGTAACCCCATTTACACCAGCCAAACTATCCCGGTTATCGAGAATAGAAGAAGGCTGGGTGGAGAAACTTATCACCACATTGAACATGTCAACGCAAATGAGAAGTAAAAGTGGTGGAGTAACAAAATAGAAAGCATACTGGCATGGTCTGGGTGTGAATCGGGCAAAGGACTTGGGAGAACTCCAGGGCATTACCAAACCGATACAGTTGAAACGTCACGGTACCACTTTTAGACTTGGGTATCAGTACACCTGGCAGGAATATGATGATTGGTCGCCTCCATGGCGTGGTCCTTATTACCCTCTCGAGCAACCGGTACCACACCTAAGTCAGACATTTCACCAGGCCGATACAATATGGGGATCCGCAGAGGAAGAAACTTTGGCTGGACTAAGAAACTTGTTCCTGGAAGACGAGAATATGGATTGCAATGCGATAATTGAGGAGGAGGAGGAAGAAGGCCTCACCATTCAGACTGTGGAGAAGGGAGCTGTCCTCAGGAATTGGACTGCCACACCATCACGGGCCCGTCGAGTCCCTGGGTAGCTTGGCAATTAGCCTGATTTGTTTTTATACTAGGCATTTAGGATATTTTCATTAATTTTGTTTTAAAGATGCATTTTTGTTTTGAAATGATTTCTCGAGCTATCGAGCCGTACTTGTTTTGGATATTTTCAAATTTAAATCAATGCATTGTTATTTAGTATTCATTATTTTTTTTCCATATTTTTCTTCTACAGCGTTATTATTACTTTTCCTGAAGAGCCAATGACTATGACATGTAATGAGACAATACAATATAAGGATAGTGACTCAGAAGAAGAGGATGAAATACCTGAGGAAGTTGTCAGAGAAGTGGAGAACTTTGAGAAAAAACCTAAGTCCAATCTGGACGAAACCGAAGCAATCAATTTAGGAGACGCCGAAACCGTCAAAGAGACTAGCATAAGCATTCACTTATCGTCGTCAGAGAAGGAAGAATACATTCGTTTCCTGAAGGAATATGAGGATATTTTTGCATGGTCATATGATGACATGACTGGTCTGAGCACATCCGTAGTGGCTCATAAGTTGCCTACCATCCAATGTGTCCGCCGGTGAAGCAGAAACTCAGAAAGTTCAAACCAGACATGAGTCTGAAAATCAAGGAGGAAGTCACTAAGCAGATCAAAGCCAAAGTCCTCAGGGTAGTTGAGTACCCAACCTGGTTAGCCAACATTGTACCGGTTCCGAAGAAAGATGGAAAAGTCAGGGTGTGTGTCGACTATCGGGATTTAAAACAGAGCAAGTCCCAAGGACGATTTCCCACTGCCAAATATACACATCCTAATCGACAATTGCGCCAAGCATGAACTCCAATCCTTTGTAGATTGTTTCGTGGGTTATCACCAGATTTGGATGGACGAAGAAGACGCAGAGAAAACAGCTTTCATTACACCGTGGGGAGTGTACTGCTACAATATGATGCTATTTAGTCTAAAGAATGTTGGGGCTACCTATATGAGGGCCCTGACAACCATCTTCCATGATATGATACACAAGGAAATAGAGGTGTATGTTGACGACGTCATCATCAAATCAAAGAGGGTCGCAGATCACATAGCAGACTTGAGAAAATTCTTTGACAGTCTAAGGAGGTACAATCTAAAGTTGAACCACGCAAAATGTGCATGCAGGATTCCTGCAGGAAAGTTGTTGGGATTCATCGTCAGCCGCTGAGGAATCGAGTTGACACGTCCAAAGTTAAGGCTATCAACTACATCAGCCGCTTCATAGCACAATCCACGGTAATATGTGAACCCATCTTCAAAATGTTGAGGAAAGATGCTGAAACCAGTTAGACCGAGGACTGTCAGAAGGCTTTTGTCAAAATTAAGGAATACCTGTCTACACCGCCAGTCCGGGTCGTGCCAGAACCTGTGAGACCTTTGCTACTCTACCTATCCGTATTAGATGGAGCATTCGAATGTGTTTTGGGATAACATGATGAAACAGGAAGAAAGGAGCAAGCCATTAGGGGTGGCAAAATGATTAAAAGAAAACAGTTAACCACCCATATTATCCACTAAAAAAAATGGGTTGGATAATGAACTTTTTAAAAACGGGTCAAATATGGATAAGAACCATATTATCCATTTAGAAAATGGATAACCAATGAGTAACCAATGGATAACCAATGGGTCTAACTTTTATATTTGTAAAGCCTCAAATTGGGGTTCCTCAAGTTAGGGAGACTAAGAATTCTCCTAAAAGTGATTATATACAAGAAGTCATGCATAATATGGGTAAACCATATTATCCGCCAGTTAACCCGTTTTTTATTCGTATTAAATATGGGTCGAGTCGGATAATTGATCCGTTTTTTCATTACCCGTTTTCGACCCGAACCATATCCAACCCGACCCGCCCGTTTGCCACTCCTACAAGCCATATACTACTTGAGCAAGAAATTCACACCTTATGAAGCACGATACTCTCTGCTGGAGCGCACTGATCGGGGCCAACCCTGTACTACTATAAAGTAGCAAGAGAGGTCGAAGCAGCTTCTACCCGATAAGGTCGGGATCGATTTCCACAGGGAGCTAGAAATTGGAATTGAGTTTCTATCTAAGTTAGAATTGCGTAATTGTTCCTAATTACACTGCTAAATATTTTTGGTTTTTGATTTAACTTCTAAATTTATACCACCAATATGCTAAATTGAGCTATGTTAAGCTAAGAGAAGACTATTGAAGATGTTCTAATTAGTTAAAAGGCACTAGGGGAGTGAATTTCACCTAGGTGGATAATTAACGGGTTCTCATGTCTAAGGCTAGGTTGTCATATTTGGGGATTACGATATAACCATTGCACGATTCTACTCACTCTATACCTCTCGGTAGTTCGAGTGATTTTGCCCTAATTGACTTTCTCAAGATCAATTGGGTATGATTATTTGTGCAAGCAATTGAGGTTCAAGTCGGGTATTACGATCTCTCGGTTTAACCCTTTAATTGGGGATATCAATTCTCTTGAGTACGCCACAATTCCTTGTTGGACTAATTCTAGAGACTTGGGCTCTCTTTCTCAAGAAGAGCCAAAATCAACAAAGCATAAACTTGTATTTGCAACCACTAATTCAACAATAAAATCATAAATTAGTCCAAATATCAAACACCCATAGACATTCAAACCTTAAAACACATGACCCATCAATTACCCACACTAGGGTTGAGCCACAACCCTAGCTGATGGGTCTAGCTACTCATGATAATAGAGAAAAACAAAGAAATAGATGAAGATAAACCCATAAAATTAAATTATGAATTAAAACTTGAAGATTCAATGGTAAAACTATTGTAAAATTACTCCAAATGGCAAGAAAGCACTATTCACGAGCGCAGCTCAGCTGTATATTCTAACTGATAACCTAAAAATGGGAAAAGAAACTATTTATACTAGGCCAAAAATTCTGGACAAAAATACCCCTGCGGGGCTAGTGCGGACCGCACAAAATCGAGTGCGGCCGCACTAAGGCTTTCAGCTGGAATTCTTGCTCTCTGATCATGGCCACCGCGGACCGCACAAAATGCATCGCGGCCGCGGTGGCTCCTATTGCGGTTCGCACAAAATGGAACGCGGACCGCATTGGCCATAATCCTCCAATTTTACACTTTCTGAAGTTGAGCTCTGCGGACCGCACAGAATCTAGTGCGGCCGTAATGAAGTCAATGCGGACCGCACAGAATGCAGTGCGGCCGCATCACTTTGCTGCCTAGAATTTAGCACTCTCTGAATCTCTTCATTGCGGACCGCACAGAATGGAGTGCGGCCGCATTGGTCCTGTTTTCTGAGCTTGAACTTGTTCTTGGTACTTGTGCATGTTTCACTCCTTTTTTGAGCTGGTTTTTGACGAATAGTCACCTTGTTGATCAAACCCTGCAATCAAATACAACACGTAAGCCTTTGGGACTATTTTGTAAACATTTCTAATCAAAACTCAAGTAACAAGGAGTGTAAGATGCATTAAAATCCCTAGTTATCAACTCCCCCAAACTTAAGCTTTTGCTTGTCCTCAAGCAAACAAAATAAGACCCACCCCTTAAGAGTAAATCCAAGAAAATTCGGCTGACCTAAAGTGACCTCAACTAGCATCAATTGGGACTAACAATTGCCCTCAACTCAAATGAATCATTAACAACATCCACTCTTTTAAACACCATGGATCTTAGTGCGACACAAGAGCATCAAGAGTTGACTCAACACATCAAAGGAAACTATTTCTATTACTTCGGTCATTGTGGAACCCAAACTCACACATCCTCGACTCTCCCTAAGCAAACCTCACCTTTAGGATAGTATCACTCAGAACAAGGTTAATGGAAATACACTCATCTCTCTCAAAGAAAAGTCAAAAGTCCGGCACTAGGTACCATATGCTTGCCCCTTATGTGAGTGACCACTAATGTAAGCTTCATTCAACTCAAGATCATATAGGCTTTTGTGGAAAAACAGTGAGGGCTTTTGGTGTAGGGTAGGAAATGTTTGGTCTAAGTAGGTTCCATCTTCCCTTTAGCACTTCTTTTGCTTCATTTTGGCACATATTCACTTAACTTTTTAAGTCATTTTCACTTCTTTCTAAGTTGTTAGAGAGACACACTGTCACTCTTTCTTGTACATTTCAAATCTTTTCTCCTTTCTAAACTTTGCAGACCTTTCATTCTTTGCTTTTATTGAATCCCTTCATTCTTTTCTACATTGAACATTCTTTTTGTCTTTTTTTTCTTTCTTTTTCATTGCCTGTCCTTTTCTTCATTTTGTACCTTTTACCACTTTGTTTCAATCCTCATCTCTATACTTTTGCCATGTGCTAAGGAAAGATCGGGTGCGAAGAGAGGGTATATTCAGAACGGGTAAAGGCTTGTAGCGTGGTTCTTGAAAGAAAAAGGTCTAAGGCTCAAATGGGCTGACTAGGGATTTTATTATTGGTAGGCTATGGAAGTGTTCAAGATACCATTCGGATCAAGGAGAGCCTATAATCACGTCTTAAGTCAAATTCCACTTAGGATTTCGCCTAGACAAACATTCAGGGCAAGTTCTAGATCAATGGCTCGGGACTTGGACTTACCATTCAAATTCTCACCACACAAGCTTTGGGATTGCTAAAGACACGGAGTTGGGGGCACACAACAACCTTAGATACGATTTGAGCACACAATGGTTCCAAAAAACAACTTGATGATTATCGGCCAACACAAGAGTCTCAAGGTCACAACTTTCACCATCCTACACACAACGATTTATTTTTGACCATGGGATCAAGGATAAATGTGTTAGGCCCAAGTGAAGCTTTGCTTTAGGCACCCTTACCAACTAACTACTAAAAAGAAAAAAGAAAAATAGAATCAAACCCTTAAGAAGGTTGTCATGCCATCCATCATCGGGAAGAGCCACCCGGTTCACACAAGTTCCACCTTTGGAAAGAACCGTGGCATTAAGAAAACCAAAGGCTTATTGCAAAAACTCAAAACAAAAAGCTACGAACGTAAAATAAGAAGCTAAGAAATGAAAAATGCGGAAAGTAAAATGAATATGTACAAGAGGGGATTTAGACGAATATACAATAGGGAGAATGAATATATACATAAGAAGGCAACTTTATATACAGGCCCAAAGTAAAAAGTACGAAAAGTGCAATGAAATGCTAAAGTTATATACATAGCAAAGATAAAAAAAGAGATAAAGCATAAAATATCATCATATGTACAATCATCCAAATCCAAGTAGGGCTACCCCCTCAAATGAAAGCTGGCATTGTCCTCAATGCCAGCTAACCAAAATAAGCAGAAAAAGAGAAAGGAGGAAAAAGAAACTCCCTATGGGTCCTCCGTCTGGATGGGATCCTGAGTCTGAGTCCCTGGGTCCTCTGTCTGCTCGGGAACCTGTGACTGGCTCCCTGTGGCCTGTGGCTCTGCTGGGACCTGTGCCTGGACCTGGACCTGGACCGACTCCTGGGCTGACTCCTGGGGCTGGCTGGAGGAATCTCCCTGCGGGTCCTCCAACTGTATGACTGCATCATCTGCACGGGGAATCACCCTCCTCCTCTTGGGAGGCCTCTCTAACTCCGGCTCTGGCTGGGGCTGGGCTGCTGGTGCTGGGTCATGCAATAACAAATCCAAAGGCAGCTGATCCGCCTTCAGCCTGTCAACCTCTACCCTGAGCTTCTTCACCGACTCCTTTGAAGCCCGAGTCTTCCTCATTTTCTTTGACTCCTTTGCAAGCTCCTTAAGTGCCTTCCCATGAGAATCAATGGCCTCTGTGATCAATTTCTGGTTCTCTAGGAGCTTCTTCTGGTTGTCCAGAAGCTCCTTGAGGATGCCAATGCACTGTGACTGTAGTAAGTACAGACAACTTAGAAGAAGTTGTCTGCATCCAGCTATTGATGCTGAGGACGGCTTGGCTCAGACGGTGGGCAGTCAATGGATAGGCAGAGGTTGAAGGTATGTCGGGAACTGTAGAACTGGATGGACCTGGGGGCATGTCTGCTGAGGTAGAAGGAGGCTGAGTAGGAGCCACTACCACTACTGGCTCTTCAGACTGGCCAGTTGAAGCAGTGGCTTTTCCCTTGTAGTTCTTGCCTTTAGGGTTGTCATCACCCTGCAGGCTGTACCATGAGAACGGTGCCTTTGCTTTCACCTTCACATCAAATTTCCGCTTCTCTACATCTAAGTCCTTCAGGTACATGGTCAAGAAGCTGGGGAAGGGATAGTTTTTGTCACCTTCATTCACTACCCGTTTAATAACCCGAGACATCACATTCCCGACGTTAATCGGGTACCCCGCCATAATTGATGCTACCAATATAGCCCGGTGAAGAGGGAGTGAGTTGTCGTGGGTAGTGGGGTCTAGTCTGCTGCACACGAATGTCTCCCACCCTTTTGCCTCAAAGTTCAAAGTTCTTCTCAAGTTTTTCACTCCCGCAGTCAACCAGTCGGGGGTGGTACCTGGGATTGCCAAGTACTCCGCCAACCAAGGACGAGCTTCCTCACCCATTGCCATCTTCTCCAAATATAATGATTCGTCCTCGTCATTGAAACCCAAGTAGTCATTTATTGCTTTACCATGAAATAGAACTTTTAAATTCCGCACCTTGGTCACTTTGGTGCCCTTCTTGATGTGGGCAACATTGGTGTAGAACTCCTTGACCAGGTGCTCGTTTGCATCCTCACAGTTACTCAAGAAGTACTCCCAGCCCACTCTCTCTCTGAACTGTCTTCTCACATTGGGGTTGTGAGGCAAAAGGTCTCTATCAACAAAACTTCGCTCAGGAATCAATTTCCTCTCAGGCCACCATTCTCTGAACTTATGGTAGGCCACCTCACTCACAAAACGGTCTTGCCATGCCTCCGGGTTTCTAGTTCTCTCTACTCCTCCCACCTGAGGCTCACCCCCTTCTACTTCATCCCCTATTTCTGCTACAGGGCTCTCTCCGAATAGTGAAGCTGTGGGAGATGTGGAATATTCTTTGGCACTGCCAGCGGCTGAGCCCTCAGACGACTCAGAAGATACACGCACTGGTGCTCGGGCAGTGGGGGAGCCTTGAGGAGTAGGCTCATCTGTCAGCCTGAACCTGTCCGGGAAGTCATCTATAAACTCCGGGACAGAGTCAGAATCAGACAACTCCCTGGAAGGCTGATACTCACTTCCCGATGAGTGGGAAGCAGCTCTATCAGCGGCCCGGATCGCCTTCCTTGTTGCTTTTATTGCTTCCCGAACTTGGGGGATCAGTTTTATCTTTCCACGTCCCCTCCCCCGGGAGGACTCTCCTCGTCCCGGTTGTTTATCACCTTTGCCTCTTGATCTCACCATTGTCTGCAAGCAACATTCAGTCATGCTTTGTTAGTATCAATATAATCAATGTAATTCAGAGTTGCAGGAAAAAGAGTTGCAGACAGTAAAAAGTTGCAGAATGCGGACCGCACAAAATGCAGTGCGGCCGCAAAGAGGCCACTGCGGACCGCACAAAATCCATTGCGGTCCGCACAGAGGTGGGGTTCAGACTACCCACTCTCTGAATCTGGGCACCGCGGACCGCACAAAATGCAATGCGGTCCGCATTGGGGCATTGCGGACCGCACAAAATCCAGTGCGGCCGCACCCTCAAGTTCCACTTTCAGATGTTATGTCACCGCGGTCCGCACTAAATGGTATTGCGGACCGCACAGAAGCACCGCGGACCGCACAGAAACCACCACGGTCCGCACTGAGTGCCCAGCAGCACTACCAACTTAGGGTTCAATGTAATGTCCAATTTTAGTCCAAATTTTTACCTACTAATGATTCCCTAGGTGTTGCCTCAGTGTTTTATCTAATTATGCCTAATTAAAACATGATTAACTAGCCTAAACTACAAATTGAAAGAGAAAATGGGAAGAACAAAAGAAGAATTAAGTGAAAAAAATGAAAATCAAAAGAAAATAGCAAAATTAAACAACTAAAAAGGAATTAAAGTTACCAGAAATGAGATGCACTGGTGATTAATCGAGACTAAGCAGATGACTTCGTGCAATTTTTAGTGATGAACAGTGAATTTTTTGGGCTTGAGAGTACAGAGATCGAAAAGTTCAAATGGAGGGCCTCAGGTCCTATTTATAGAAAAAGGTCCTGGGCCCCAGCTGACTTACCCACCGCGGACCGCATAAAATGTAGTGCGGTCTGCACCACACGGAATCATGCAATTTTGAGAAGGCAACCACTGTGGACCGCACAAAATGCACTGCGGTCGCAGTGGTCCACCGCGGACCGCACCAAATGTAATGCGGCCGTGGTGGCAAACTTCGGAGAGTTGGTTTTCACATCAATCATCAGTGCGGTCCGCACTGATTTTGTGCCCCCGCACTAAGTTCTTTGCGGCTGCACAAAATGTAGTGCGGTCCGCATTCAAACTTCAGAGACTTGATCAATTTTTTTCCACTTTGTCCTGCACTGCATCAACACAATCCTGTAGCATCTCACAACCAGTCAGTCCAAAAATAAATCCTATACTACAATGAAAATCAAAGAAAAATGAAAAGAAAAACACATGGGTTGCCTTCCAAGAAGCGCCTGATTTAACGTCGCGGCACGACTCATTTTACCATCAAATCATTTTAGATGAAGAAGTGCCACCACGTGGTTGTCATCAATTTTTCCCAAGTAGTGCTTGACCCTGTGCCCATTGACTCTAAAAACCTCCCCATTTTTGTTCTTCAAATCAAGTGCACCAAACGGAGTCACAAACACCACTTCAAAAGGTCCACTCTATTTTGATTTCAGCTTTCCCGGAAACAAACGTAACCGAGAGTTGAACAAGAGAACCAAATCAGCCACTTTGAACTCCTTGCCACGAGCATATTTATCATGAAGGTACTTCATCTTGTCCTTGTACAAAGATGAACTGGAGTAAGCATGGAATCAGAATTCATCAATGTTCATTAAGCTGCTGCCACACGAATGATTGTGCCACATCCCCATTCAATTGTTCAAAGTTTCCTCAAAAGCCCACATGGCCTTGGTGCTCGTAACTCAAACCGCGTAAATGGCAAGCTTCCCCAAACAACGCAAACTTGGTACGGAGACAATCGACCAAGATCGGTCGGTCTTTGTAAGCACATAGCAGCATCATGCCTAAAATTTCTTAGACCAAGTCTGTCATAGTTTGCGATTGACGTGTTTAGACAGATACTTTTGATTTCCTGTAGAGGACTTCAACTTGGTCCACTCGCCTTGAGGATATAAGATAGACACTCGTTGTGTGGTTGACACCATATCTTGCAGCAAGGTTCAAACTCTATTGCAAAAAATGCGGCCCCCCATCACTTATGATGAACAAGGTTGCCAACCTTGTAAAATGCTTCTTTTTTGAGAAACCTCAACCACACTCCTAGCTTCAATTGTTTGGCCAAAGCCACGGCCTCGACCCATTTTGAAAAACATAGTTCAATTGCCACTAGAATTAGTGTGTCCGCACGAGCTTTACAAATGGGCCATGAAATTCAATTACCCCACACATCAAAAATATCCACTTCTAGAATGGTGTTGAGGGGCATTCTCATCTTTCTTCGAAAATACCCACCCGCTCTTTTTGACATTCGTCATCACCAACCTCTTCACAATATTCACTTGCATCTTTATACAAAGTTGGGCCAAAAAAACCCACAATCGAACCTTCGAAGTTTGTCCTTCCCCGCATGATGGCCCACCATAGGGAGAGGAATGGACAAGGCCTTTTTCCAAAAGTACTTCAACTGCTCTTCCTCAGGGACACCCACCTCCGGATCACTCCATCGGTGCAAATCTTGGAATAAGTACGGCTCATCCCAATAGAAATCCAAAACTTAATCCGTTTTGAGCTTCTTCCTTTTGGTTTAGAAGAGAGCTCACACGGAATTATTACCAAGTCACAAGGTTAATGTTAGCAACATCCGCAAACCATGGCATATCACTCATTGACACAGAAAGTAGACTGCTCATCGGGAAATAGCATCAATTGATCTCTAAGCCAAGTCACCAAGGTCTCCCTTCTCCTCCAAGCGGGACAAGTGGGTCCGCCACTTGGGTTTTCACTTACCTTTTCGATTCCACAATTTCCAAATCAAAACTCTTGAAAGTAACAAGGAACATCGCATCAGCCTAGCTTTTGGAGTCTTTTCTTCGTCATCAAATACCTAAGAAGGCTAATGATCGGTGTGTACTATGACCTTTGGGCTTCCCATGGATACACCGAAAATTTTCTCCATTGCGAACACAATAGCAACAACTCTTTCTCATTACCGTGTAGTCCTTTGAGGCTCATTCATTAGTCTTTGCTCCGTGTAGTACACCGGATGAAACATTTTGTTCACTCTTTGACCCAAAAACTGCCCCAACCGCAACATCACTCGCGTTCGCACATGAGCTCGAAAGGCGAAGTCCAATGGGGTGCGTAATGATAGGGGTGGTGGTCAACTTATGCTTGAGAAGTTCAAAAGGCGATTGCATACACCCTCATCAAACACGAACTTGCATCCTTTTCTAGTAGCTTGGACAAAGGATTCACTACCTTCGAAAAGTCCTTGATAAATCTCCGGGTAGAACCCCGCTGGCCAAGAAAAACTTTTCTAACCCCTGACAAAAGTGGGGCGAAGCTTGAAATACCTCTATTTTGGCCTTGTTCAACCTCTATACCATGCTTGAAATTTTATGACCAAACACTATGCCCTCCTTCAACCATGAAAGTGGCATTTTTCCCAATTGGAGGCACAAGATGGTGTCTTTCACAAACGGCGCAACACTCTATCCAGATTTTTCAAACATTCATCAAATGAATCACCCACCACACAAAAAGTTGTATCCATTGAACACCTCCAAAATATCTTCCACCATATCGGTGAAAATGGGCCATCATACACCGTTGGAATGTTGCCGGTGCATTACACAACCCAAAAAGGCATCCGAGAAAAGCAAAGGTGCCATATGGACAAGTAAATGTGGTCTTCTCCTGATCCTTCCGAAGCAATCAAGACTTGGTTGCTACCAAGAAAATTCCATCCAAGAAACCAATAGAAGGCACGGCCCAGCAAGGAAAGGCAATGGGAAGTGATCCTTTGCTGGGTCACCTTGTTCAGCTTGACGGAATAGGTCCATGCACACCCTCCATCCGGTAACTGTCCGGGTTGGAATTAGTTCATTATTAGCATTGGTCACCACGGTCATACCAACTTCTTCGGGCCACACACTGCACCGGCGGAAGTCCACGAGCCTGTTAGAGATAGGCGTAACAACCCCAACATCTAACCACTGATCACCTCCTTTTTCACAAACTTCTTGCATTGCCTCGTTCAACCTCCTTTTGATGTTTCCAAGGAGGGTTTTTGCATCATCTTCAAGAATAATCTTGTGCATACAAAATCCGGGGCTTATTCCCGAATATCAAGCTAAAGTCCATCCAATTCCTTCTTCCGCTTTGAGCACCGCCAATTGTGCATCTACCTGCATGTTAGTAAAGACAACGAGGAAAGAATAACTGGCAAAAGTTGAATTAGGGCCTAAGAATTCATACCTGAGGTGTGGAGGCAATGGCTTCAAACTCCAACATCGGAGGCTCCTCACAAATTGAAGGCTTTATTGAGGAGTCTTTTCTATTTCAAGATCCAAAGAGAGTTTCCTAGGCTTAAAGAATAAGCCAATTCCATGTAAAGCATTCCGTACCCCACTCAGCCCTCATCATCATTGAAATCAAGATTCAACAACACGCCTCCAGAGGGTCCTCCATATTGATCATTTTGCACTAGTAATCATCAATTATCCACAGCCGTGACAAGGTCAAAATGAGCACACTTCTGTACAATTGCTGCTTCATTGACTTGCACACATGAAAGACCCACTTTTTCATCACCCACCCAAGAAAGTGCAGTTCCCCTGCTTCCACATCAACCTAAGGCCTTCCACGTTTAGCAAGGAAAGGTTCCCCAATATGATCGGACTTCATAATCTACCTCACAATCTAAGACACAAAATCAGCTGGCAAGATTAAAATTTGTCCACCGGACAAGCACATCATCTATTAATACCCTAAGCCTCTTCATCGATCTATCTGCCATTTGCAACCTTCATAGGAAGTTCGGCACTTTCGCTGTCAATCATCTCTCTCTTTTT
>NW_017678893.1:0-768 GCF_001879085.1 Nicotiana attenuata
GGATTGGATTTGGATTGTCATTTCTTCAATCCAAAAACCAAAAATCCAAACTGAAATTTTAATTTCAATCCGGACTGCCCGAACGCCCACCCATAATTTATGGGCGAACTTCTCTCAGTTTATATGTTGTAAGTGTATTTTTAAAATAATTTACTCCATTCATTTCAAAAAGAATTAATCTATTACTATTTGGGAGACAAAATAAGGTTTTCATTGATCATAACTTTTGCAAAATAGTTTTTAAATATTTTAAATTGTTAACTAGTATGACGTATAGTACATTTTATGTAGTTTTTATATATTTAAATTTTATTCTGAAAATCTTAAAGAATCAATGTTGAAATACAAATAAAAATTAATCAATATGACACTCTGAAAAGGTTCAAACAGATTAAAATAGAGGGAGTAAGTATTTATCATAAAATTGCGATATTATAATAATTAATACTGTTTGAGTTACTACTGCAGATGCGACATCTACTTCTGCAAATGCATGATCTAGCAGAACAATGCCAAATGAGCACCGGGCTAAATATGAACAGATTAAAATGAGTTGAATTTCCAAAGTTTAAGTGGATTACGGTGACGGGTCAATTTAAAATAAATAATAAGTAAAATCCAATCCGTCCAATAGACATTTTGGTCCCTTAACCTTATCAGCCTTGGTCTCTACTTTTTTTTTTTTTTTTTACTTAATTAATATTACAACATTTTTCTTTAATCTATATCATAGTAGTATACCGTAACTTAAATTTTTTTAAAAAATTT
>NW_017678893.1:5375-19318 GCF_001879085.1 Nicotiana attenuata
GCATCAACAAAAAGATTATGTATTTTGGGTTCAATTTTCACCTAGCGTCTTATTCTGAACTTAAATCTCTAGTGAATATACTAGCCAGATCTGTATTAACTATACTGTACTATACTAGATCTCAATCCTCTAAAAGGAAAAGGACTCACTGATACAACAATCCTCTAAATCTCAAAACAAATCAAATCAACACAAGAGATTAAACTATACTATACTAGGCTAATATAGATGAATACCCACAGATCCGATAGTTCGACAGTCCAATACAGTCCATACTTATCTACAATAAGAACATTAGCTAAATTGAGGAACATATTCAGATATAAAACATTAAACAACCAACTCTCTAGCAAAATCGTGAAACAAACTTCATTTCGTATTTCAACTCGATATCTACATTATGCTGGATTCATGAAGTGTACCTGGAAGTTACAACAATGAAGAAGGAGCAGTCAGTAGTAGCAAACAGCAAGTTCAGCAGCAGAGGAACAATTTGGGACCCCAAAATAAGGCCACTAAACCCAGGAACAAAGGATAGATGAAAAACACCGATAAAAACACTTAGAACAGCCCTGATTGATCCCAAACACCCTCAAAATTAACCTAGGAAACTTCTGTAAAACTTCAACAACCAGGCACGAACTAGAAGATGCAAAGCAATCACTACAGCTTGAAGTTCAACCAAAAATCTCAATAGAACAGTGTTTTTTTGAGTTTTCTGTGTATTTTTGTCTGTTTTTGGTTTTTCTTGGAAGAAACTAAAGTCTAGAAGGAAATTTCTGAATCGTAGTAGTTCAGATTTTGAGTACTTCCATTTGAAATTCAAATTTCAGATCTTAAACTTGCAGGAAATGTTGCTTGGAGGGAAATTTTTGAGCTGGAATTTTTTTGGGATTTTCAAGTCTCCAAACTTGTGTGTGAAGGCAAGGGCATGTCTATTTATAAGCACCTGGGAGGGCAACCCTCAAATTTCCTATTTTCCTTTTAGTCCCTTGTTTTCTGACTTGTGTCACAAGTTAGTACCTTACAATTACTGAAAACCTACACTTGAGCCCCATTCTAGAAGATTCTAGTGAACTCTGTTGTAGTTATCTATTTGAAGAATACCTATACTACCCTTTCCTATTCTGAAATTACTACCTATACCAACTACTTATTTAAGTGCTCCAAAATACCCCCTGAAATTACTAACTCCTTACCCAACTACAAATTACAAAAGGTTGATTAACAAAACACTTCAGCCATAACCAAACACCTAAAATCAGTCGAAATCAAGCTGAAATAAAAACTTACTAAACACATAATAAAAGGATAGAACAGAGGCAAAATTAAGCTAAAGGAAATAACTACTAAATCAATCTCAATTATACTACATAAGTCAGAAAATCATGAAAGCAATTATAATCATCTAGACTAACAAACGAACAAATTATGATTATTAAGAAAAAAATTAAACACAAAAGAAACTAATCACAATTCGACTAACAATAAAGTGCCTGAACTAATTAAGCTAACGTTCAAACTATCAAAGCAAAACACCAATTAAGCCAAAATTAAACTAAACTAAAGAAAAAGAAAATCAAAACAGCATTGAAATTAAACCAAAGCAAAACTAATCAGAAAATTAAGAGAGTTATTCATTGTCTTAAACAGAAGAAGAAGCAGGGGACATAGAAAGATGAAAACGAGGACTCACGGCTTGACTCGAACTCTTTGATTCAAAATTTGACCGCCTTGGGCGTGACTTGGACATCAATGACAGTGAATTCTCCATGAGGGGAATGAGGAAGCCATATGGTGTTGATTTGGTGAAGTTTGGAGAAATTAGGTTTCGGCCGGAATTTTCGATTTGAAATTCGAAACATTCAACTGATATTTGAGGGAAAATGGTTGTGGATTTGGGTTGAGGGAGTTGAGGAGATCCTAGGGTGTTAATTTGGGACCAGTTTGCGATGGCGCCGCCACCGAAGGAATTTTGGGCGGCGTTAGGGTTCATGACTTTGAACCCAAATTCGAAGAGTTCTGGGTTCATTCGAGGTAAACTGGTCGTGGATTGGGAATGGGGAGGTGTAGAGGAATTCGGGTTGTGATTTTGGTTGCCCTTGGCGTGGTTTGAGTCGTCGCCGCCGGCGGGTTTTGACGGAGTGTATCACGGCGGTGGAGCTTCTCTAGGGTTTGGGAGGGTATGAGAGATGGGAACAAATGGGGTGGGGGGTGGCCCTTCGGACAGTTTTATATTAAAGATCCTCGAGTTCCTGGCCGTTGGATAATGAAACCTCGACGGTTGAGATCGATTTGGGCAATATGATGCCGTTTTGGCGTCTTTGAGCCGGACTGGGCTAAGGCGTTTTGGGCCTGGGTTGTGCGGGTTTACAGGGGTATCTATTGGGCCTGGTTGAATTAAATCTGAACAGCCCAAACTTCTATCTTTCAATTCAATTTTCATTTTAATAAATTCCTTAAAATCCAAATTAATTCCTAATATTCAATCAAAAATCTAAATTAACTCCTAATACTCAACTAATCCTAGACTAATTAACACCAAATAAATTCAAAAGGAACACTACTAAAAATCAAAAATCAAAATTAAAAATGCGAATTGAACTACTTTGTTATTTTCTTTATTTCTAATTAATCCTAAATGCGAAATTAAACCCTAAGTGCAAATGCCAAGTATATTTTTTGTATTTTTTCATTAATTAAAATGCACAAACAAAATGCAAACAATTAGCGCAAAACGTCACAAAATCCACAAAATTGCAAAATAATGAAAGAAATTATTTTGTTTGAATTTCTGGGAATAACTTATATAGGGCAAAAAACACGTGCTCACAGTAGACATGCACCAGCCTTGGTTTCTCTAGTTCGTGAGAGAGTTTGCCGGTTTATTGAGGGGCTCGTTCCCCGCATCAGGTGTAGCATGGCCCGGGAGTTGGAGATGGATATTTCTTATCAGCAGGTGGTGAGCATTGCTAGGAGAGTAGAGGGCATGCTTGCTCGGGATAGGGAGGAGAGAGAGGCCAAGAGGTCTCGAGAGTCGGGACATTATTCTGGTGCCCGTGCCCCAGCTTCGGTTCGTCTTGGTAGGGGTTATGTGAGTCGCCCCGTTCATTAAGCTCTTCTAGCACCCAGTGGTATTTCAGCTCCTCCTAGACCTCAGGAGCCTTATTATGCACCACTAGTATCTAGTGTGCCTCTTGCACGGGGTGCTTTCATTGGTCAGTCCAGCAGACTTGGCCCGAGTCAGTCAGAGCCACCACGTCTCCCAGAGCTTGTTTTGAGTGTGGCGACACACGCCCTTTGGTGAGGGATTGCCCTAGACTTAGGAGGGGTGCACCTTCACACTTCTCAGCCACAACGTGCTCCTCAGAGTTCCCAGGCTATGATCACAGCACCAGTTGCTACCCCACCTTGCTCAGCCAGCTAGAGGTGGAGGTCGGGGAGGTAGAGGTCGCCCTAGAGGGGGAGGCCAGGCCAGATACTATGCCCTTCCTGCCCGTACTAAGGCTGTTGGCTCTGATTCTGTTATCACAGGTATTGTTCCGTTCTGTCATAGAGGTGCAAAGGTTCTATTCGATCTAGGCTCCACTTATTCTTGTGTGTCCTCTTATTTTACCCCGCATTTGGGCGTATCTCGGGATTCTTTGAGTTCCCCTATTTATGTTTCTACTCCTGTGGGATATTCTCTTGTTGTGGATCGTGTTTATCGGTCGTGTTTGATTGCTCTTAGTAGTTTTGAGACCAGAGCTGATTTATTATTGCTCAGCATGGTAGATTTTGATGTCATCTTGGGCATGGACTTGTTGTCGCCCCATTATGCTATTCTTGATTGTCACCCTGAGACCATGACGCTGGCTATGCCAGGTGTACCGCAATTAGAGTGGAGGGGTATTTAGATCACACTCCTAGTAGAGTTATTTCATTTCTTAAAGCTCAGCGAATGGTTGAGAAGAGGTGCGGCACACATCTAGCTTATGTGAGATGTCAGTATTGATACCTTACAGTTGATTCAGTTCCAGTAGTGCGGGATTTCCTTGATGTGTTTCCAGCTGATCTTCCGGGCATGCCGCCTGACAGAGATATTGATTTTGGCATTAATTTGTTGCCAGGCACTCAGCCCATTTCTATTCTTCCTTATCGTATGGCTGCTCCTGAGTTGAAGGAGTTAAAGGAATAGTTACAGGAATTGCTTGATAAGGGCTTTATTCGGCCTAGTATGTCACCTTGGGGTGCTCCTGTCTTGTTTGTGAAGAAAAAGGATGGTTCTATGCGTATATGCATTGATTATTGTCAGTTGAACAAAGTTACAGTGAAGAACCGGTATCCTTTGCCTCGTATTGATGACCTATTTGATCAGTTACAGGGTGCTCGAGTGTCTTGTAAGATTGACTTGCATTCAGGTTATCATTAGTTGAAGATTTGGGAGCCAGATATCCCTAAAACTACTTTTAGGACTCGGTATGGTCATTTCGAGTTACTTGTTATGTCATTTGGGCTGACCAATGCCCCAACAACATTTATGCATTTGATGCACAGTGTATTCCGGCCATATCTTGACTCGTTCGTCATTGTCTTTATTGATGACATTCTGGTATACTCCCGGAGTCGCGAGGATCATGAGCAGCACCAGAGGACAGTGCTTCAGACCCTGAGAGAAAAGAAATTATATGCAAAGATCTCGAAATATGAGTTCTGGCTGGATTCCGTGGCATTGTTGGGTCACGTAGTATCGAGTGAAGGGATCAAGGTGGATCCGAAGAAAGTGGAAGCAGTGCAGAGTTGGCCCAGACCATCCTCAGCTACAGACATCCGTAGTTTCCTTGGTTTGGCGGGTTATACCATCGATTTGTTGAGGGATTTTCATCTATTGCAGCACATATGACCAGGCCTTATCCAGCCAGTTTATGAGATTAGATATTTCGGAGCCCACTCGGGTCCTAGCTTGTATGGTTTCTTGGTCTTCCTTGTTGGATCGTATCAGAGAGCGTCAGTATGATGACCCTCACCTGCTTGTCCTCAAGGACAAGGTCCTGCATGATGATGCCAGAGATGTGACCATTGGTGTTGATGGTGTATTGAGGATGCAGGGTCGGATATGTGTACCCAATGTTGATGGGCTTCGGGAGTTGATTTTGGAGGAGGCCCACAGTTCGCGGTATTCCATCCATCCGGGTGCCGCGAAGATGTACCAGGATTCGAGGCAGCACTAATGGTGGAGGAGGATGAAGAAAGATATAGTTGGGTTTGTAGCTCGATGCTTCCATTGTCAGCAGGTGAAGTATGAGCATCAGAAATCGAGTGTCTTGCTTCAGCAGATAGAGATTCCGGAGTGGAAGTGGGAGCGGATCACCATGGACTTCGTAGTTGGACTCCCACGGACTTTGAGGAAGTTCGATGCCATTTGGGTGATTGTGGATCGGCTGACCAAGTCCGCACACTTTATTCCTGTGTGTACCACCTATTCTTCGGAGCGGTTGGCAGAGATTTATATCCGGGAGATTGTTCATCTACATGGTATTTCGATTTCCATCATTTTAGATAGAGGTACTCAATTTACATTGCAGTTCTGGAGAGTCGTACATCACGAGTTGGGTACTCGGGTGGAGTTGAATACAACATTTCACCCCAGACGGACGGACAGTCCAAGCGCACTATTCAGATTCTTGAGGATATGCTCCATGCGTGTGTGATGGAGTTTGGAGGTTCTTGGGATCAGTTCTTACCACTTGCGGAGTTTGGCTACAACAACAGTTACCAGTCCAGCATTCAGATGACACCGTATGAGGCTCTATATGGTAGGCGGTGTAGATCCCCGGTGGGTTGATTCGAGCCGGGAGAGGCTAGATTATTGGGCACAACTTGGTTTAGGATGCTTTGGAGAAGGTTAAGGTGATTCAGGATAGACTCTGTATAGCTCAGTCCAGACAGAAGAGTTATGCGGACCGGAAGGTTTGCGATGTTTCTTTTATGGTTGGAGAGCGGGACTTGCTTCAGGTTTCGCCTATGAAGGGCGTTATGAGATTTGGAAAGAAGGGCAAGCTGTGTCCAAGGTTTATTGGACCCTTTGAGGTGTTGTGACATGTTGGGGAGGTTGCTTATGAGTTTGCCTTACCTCCCAGCTTAGCAGGAGTTCATCCGGTATTTCATGTTCTGATGCTCCGAAGATATCACGGTGATCCGCTGCACGTGTTGAATTTCAACAGTCCAGTTAGACAAGGATCTATCTTATGTTGAGGAGCTAGTGGCTATATTGGACAAGTAGGTTCGAAAGTTGAGGTCAAAGAGCATTGCATTAGTAAAGGTTCAGTGGCGGAGTCAGCCGGTTGAGGAGGCGACTTAGGAGACCAAGCAGGATATACGCAACCGTTAGCCTCATATTTTCACCGCTTCAGGTATGTCTCTATGCTGGTTTGAGGACGAACGAATGTTTTAAGAGGGAGAGGATGTAACGACCTGGTCGGTCATTTTGAGAATTTATAAATTTATGGCCCGATCCCCTATTAACTGCTTTGCCAATGTCTTTTTCCGCTATTGTGAATTGCCGAGATGGTTCACCTTGAGTTTCAGAGTGTTTTGAGACACTTAGCCCCTAAATGAGAGTATAAGTCTTAAAATTTGGACCGTAGTTGGAGCAGTGTGAAGATGGCTCCGGAATCGAATTCCGCTGATTCCGTTAGCCACGTTGGATGATTTAGGGCTTAGGAGCGTGTCCGAATTGTATTTTGGAGGTCCGTAGCTTATTTAGGCTTGAAATGGCGAAAGTTGAATTTTTGGAGTTTCGGGCCGATAGTGGAATATTTGATATTGGGGTCGGAATCCGATTCCGGAAGTTAGAGTAGGTCTGTATGTTGAATATGACTTGTGTTCAAAATTTTGGATCAACCGGACATGGTTTGGTTGGTTTCGGCATCGGTTGTAGAATTTTGGAAACTCAAGTTCATTAGGTTTGGATTGGAGGGTGATTCGTGGTTTTAGCATTGTTAGATGTGATTTGAGTGCTCGAATAAGTTCATATGATGTTTTAAGATTGGTTGGTATGTTTGGTTAGGGTCCCGGGGGCCTCGGGTGAGTTTCGGATGCTTAAGGGATGAGAATTTGGACTTAGGCAATTTCTGAAGTGCTGAACCTATTGTTTTCGCACCTACGAATTTAGGACCCCAGGTGAGCTGCCGTAGAAGCGGTGTGTGAACCGCAGAAGCAGAATTGGACTTGTGCATCAGGGACCACAGATGCGGCCTAGTACCTACAGATGCGGCCCCAGCCCGGATAAGTGATTTCCGCACCTGCGAGGGTTTTTCCGAAGGTGCGGTACCACAGATGCGGTGGACCCCTCGCAGAAACGGGATCTCTGGCAGAAAAAGGGCCAAGTCGAGGGTTTTATCCCATTTTCAATTTTGGGACATTTAGAGCTCGATGGGAGGCGATTTTGTGAGGTTTTTGAAGAGAAAATTAGTGGGTAACGATTCCTAACACTATTTCATTTATTTTTCATCAATTTTCTCAATCTAATCAAGGAATTTGAGTGGAAAAATGGGAACTTGGGGGAAAAGTTCCGCAATCGAGTTTTTGGGTTTTGATCGGGTTTTAGGTGTTGGAATTGAATAATTTTTTGACGAGTGATCTCGTGAGTGAATGGGTGTTCTTAATTGGTAACTTTTACCCGATTCCGAGATGTGGGCTCGAGGAGGATTTTTGGGCATTTTCCTATATTCTCTTCTTAGATTTAAATTCATAAGCTAACATAGTTTATTGTAGCTATATTTATGTTATGTAATTGCTTTGATTATATTTGGGCCACTCGGAGTTGGATACTCGTGGCAAGAGCGTATTATCGGACTGATTTTGAGCTAGTTCGAGAAAAGTGGCTCGCCTAACCTTGATTTTGAGCTAGTTCGAGAAAAGTGGCTCGCCTAACCTTGTGTGGGGAAACTCCCCTTAGGATTTTGGTACTGTTGTTACATGAATGTCGTGTACGTGAGGTGATGAGTGCATACACGTGCTAATTGTTAAAAAATCTCGTTTTCATAAAGTAAATATCTATGTTTTTCTTAATTGAGCAATACTAGTATATGAAGCCTCCTGTTTAGCTTAGGAAAGCATGCTTACGTTGCTTAACTGTCTTATCTGCTTTAACTGCTTACTTGGAATCTGTGTAGCATGTTTAGAGTAGGAATTACATGTCTCTTGATATGAACTTGAATAGAATTGTATAATTCTTGCTGAGACTGTTGTGTGTATTGATTAGGTTGTGTATTTACTTTGGGACTACGAAACTGTAACGACCCGGCCGGTTGTTTTAAGAATTAATGCCCCGATCCCCTATTACCTGCTTTCCCCATGTTTATTTCTGCTATTCTGAGTTGCTGGGAGGTTTCGTTTTGAGTTTCGGGGTGTTTTGGGACACTTAGTCCCTAAATGAGAGTTTAAGCTTTAGAATTTGGACCGTAGTCGGAGCAGTTTAAAGACGGCCTCGGAATGGAATTCCGTCGGTTCCGTTAGCTCCGTTGGGTGAATTCGGGCTTAGGGGCGTGTTCGGATTGGGTTTTGGCGGTCCGTAGCTTAATTAAGCTTGAAATGCCGAAAGTTGAATTTTTGAAGTTTCTGGTTCGGCAGTGAGATTTTGATATCGGGGTCGGAATGGAGTTTCGAAAGTCGCAGTAGGTCCGTTGTATCATTTGGGATGTGTTTTCAAAGTTTCAGGTCATTCGGACGAGGTTTGATAGACTTTTTGATCAAAAGCGGAATTCGGAAGTCTTTAGAGTTTTTAGGCTTGAATTCGTGGCTAATTTGATGTTTCGATGTTGTTTTAGGTATTAGTACAAGTTTGAAAGGTGGTTTATGACTTGCTCGTGCTTTTGGTTGAGGTTCTGGGGGCCTCAGGGTGATTTCGGATGGTTAACGGATGTTTTTGAGTTGAAATTGGCAGTTGAAGTTTTAGTGTTGCTGTCATACCCGCACTTGCGGCTTGGGAACCGCAGGTGCGGGCTCGCAGAAGCGGAAAGCAAGCCGCAGATGCGGCCAAGAGGGAGGTTAGACAGGAGCCGCAGATGCACGTTTTTGGGCGCACCTGCGATGGCACATGTGCGGTTTTGCTGGGTCAGAACCTATAAATTCCACCCTTTGCGATTTTGGATCATTTTTCACAATATTTCATACGGGAAGAGGCTTTAGGGAGCAATTTCTAGGGAGATTTTCAGAGGGGTTCATTGAGGTAAGGTCCTTGGTTCCTAAACTCGTTATTATGGTGATTTTTATCATTGCAAGCATGGAACTTGAAGGAAAATCAATGGTAAATTAGGGGTTAATGCTTGGTTAATTGGAGAGATTTGAGTGGTGAATTGAGGGACCATTTGAGGTCCGATTTTGGTACATTTTGTATGACTGAACTCGTGAGAGTGTGAGGATTCCGAATTTGTAAATTTTACCCGATTCCGAGACGTGGGCCCGAGGGGGCGTTCTGGTCATTTTTCCTAATTTCGCGTATTAGCTTAGAATTAATTAATTGAATTAGTTACCTAAAGTTTTATTTACATTATGCAATTACTTTGAATAGATTTGGGCCATTTGGAGTCGGATACTCGTGGCAAGAACGTGGTATAGATTTGATTGACCTGGTTCGAGGTAAGTGGCTTGTCTAACCTTGTGTGGGGGAATTCCCCTTAGGATTTGGTATTGTGATATTTGAAATGCCTTGTACGTGAGGTGACGAGCGCGTACTTGTGCTGATTTTTGAAAATCCTTCTTTTCCATTTAAGTATATATAATTTCGTATTTTTCTTCACTGTTTACACTACTTGAACTTTGAGCTTACTGTTAGCTTAGGAAAGCATGCCTAAATGACTAAATTGCCTACTTGGTCAAACTGCCTTATCTGAACTCTGTGCAGCATGCTAGGTTAGAATTACCTGTTTGTTTTGATATTACATTGAATTGAGTTGATTATTCTTGTATTGTTGCTGCGTGTTTACATTGGGACTACGGGCGGTTCCCAGTAGATCCCCCTTATCTGTTTATTTGGGAATACGGATGTGCTATTCTGGTAGATCACCCTGCACAGTGATATGGACTACGGGATAGCTCCTGAGAGATCCACTGATTATTTACTTTTGGGGCTACAGGACGGGATCCTGGTAGACCCCCGGTTGTTATCTCCATGTTGAGTTGTATACCTTCTGTGATTATTTGCCTTGGTTGTGGTTGTTGTTTCTCTCATTATCTATATTTCTTTACTACTATTCATCTTCCTTATATATTATTGTATATGACCGGTAGGGCCCTGACCTTCCTTGTCATTACTCGATCGAGGTTAGGCTTGACACTTACTGGGTACCGCTGTGGTGTACTCATGCCCTTTCCTGCAAATATTTTTGCGTGTGCAAATCCAGGTACTTCCACTCAGTCTTATCACCCTTGAGGCGAGGCGCTTCTATAGAGACTTCGAGGTATATCTACCACGTTCGCAGACCAAGGAGTCCCTTTATATTCTTTATACTAGTATAGCCCTTCTGTATCTTTCTTGTTGATAGACATTTCTGGTGTTAGAGCCTTTTATGTACTCTTAGCTTGTGATTCATGGATTCCGGATTTTGGGAGTGTTAGGCTGAGATTCTTGTACTGTTATATGTCGGGCGGCATCTTAAACACTGTTTCATTTTGTTATCTCGGTTTTTAATTATTTTTTTCTGCAATTGTTCTTTTCTGCATTTGTTAGGCTTACCTAGTCGTAGGGACTAGGTGCCATCACGACTGTTCACGGAGGGCGAACTTGGGTCGTGACAAGTTCGTATTAGAGCTCTAGGTTCATAGGAGTCATGAATCACATGCCGGTTTATTAAAGTCTCGCGGATCGGTACAGAGACGTCTGTGCTTATCCACGAGAGGCTATGTAACTGTTAAGAAAATTTCACTTCATTTGAATTCCTTGTCGTGCGAGATTTTCGATATCGAAATTCAAAATTTCTGTCTTCTATTCTCTCACAGATGGTGAGGACATGTGCTACTGGAAGGGACCAGACACTCGCGCCCCCTGCGAGAGCCGTCAGAGGTTGGGGCCGGGGTAGAGGCCGAGGACGCGCACGTGGTGCAGCCAGAGCACCCGCGCGAGCTGCTACCAAGGAGCCACCAGCAGTTCCAGCTGGAGCCCAGGCGCCTGATACGTCTACAGCTACTACTACTCCAATACTACAGGAGACTCTTGCTGAGTTTATGAGTATGTACACCACTCTTGCTCAGGCAGGGCTGCTTCCCCTTCCTGCAGCCACATCCCAGGCCAGGGGAGGAGCACAGACCCTCGCTGCCCGCATTCCAGAGCAGCGAGTGCATATTGAGCAGATTTCAGAGATTGTACCAGCATAACCCGTAGCCCCAGTTCAGCCCGAGGAGAGGGCACTAGCTTTAGAGGAGGAAGAAGAGGCTTGAGAGGTTCCAGAAGTACCAGCCTCCTACATTCTGTGGACTAGCATCAGAGGATGCTTTGGGATTTCTAGAGGGGTGTCACCATATCCTCCAAACTATGGGTATAGCAGGATCGAGCGGGGTTTTCTTCACCACCTTTCAGCTTCGAGGAGTCGCCTATGAGTGGTGGCGTGCTTATGAGTTAGATAGTCCGAATGAGGCAGCTTGCCTGACTTGGACTCAGTTCTCAGATATGTTCACGAGAGTGTATGTTCCCCAGAGCCTGAGGGACGCATGGCGCGCAGAGTTTGAGCATTTGCGCCAGGGTACTATGACTGTCTCGGAGTATGCTATCCGTTTCACCGACTTGGCTAGAAATGTGCCAGCTTTGGTTTCTATTGTTCGCGAGAAGGTTCGCCGGTTTATTGAGGGGCTCATTCCCAGCATCAGTTCTAGTATGGCTGGAGAGTTGGAGATGGATATTTCTTATCAGCGGGTGGTGAGCATTGCTAGGAGAGTAGAGGGTATGCATGCTCGGGACAGAGAGGAGAGGGAGGCCAAGAGGTCTCGAGAGTCGGGCCATTTTCTAGTGCCCGTTCCCCAGCTACAGATCATCATGGTAGGAGTTATATGAGTCGCCCCGTTCATTCAGCTCTTCCGGCAGCCAGCTGTATTCCAGCTCCTCCTATGCCTCAGGAGCCTTATTATGCACCTCCAGTATCTAGTGTGCCTCCTGCATGAGGTGCTTCCAGTGGTCAGACCAGCAGACCTGGCCCGAGCCAGTCACAGCCGCCACGACCTCCCAGGGCTTGTTTTGAGTGTGGCGACACACGCCATATGGTGAGGGATTGCCCTAGGCTTGGAAGAGGTGCAACATCACATGCTTCTCAGCCACAGCGTGCTCCATAGAGTTCTCAAGCTATGATTACAGCACCAGTTGCTACCCCACCTGCCCCGCCAGCTAGAGGTGGAGGTCGGGGAGGTAGAGGCCGCCCTAGAGGGGGAGGCCAGGACAGATACTATGCCCTTCCTGCCCGTACTAAGGTTGTTGCCTCCGATTCCGTCATCACAGGTACTATCCTAGTCTGTCATAGAGATGCATCGGTCCTATTCGATCTAGGCTCCACTTATTCTTATGCGTCCTCTTATTTTGCCCGTATTTGGGCGTATCTCGGGATTCTTTGAGTTCTCCTGTTTATGTTTCTACTCTTGTTGGAGATTCTCTTGCTGTGGACCATGTTTATGGGTCGTGTTTGATTGCTCTTAGTGGTTTTGAGACCAGAGCCGATCTATTATTGCTCAGCATGGTCGACTTTGATATTATTCTGAGCATGGACTGGTTGTCGCCCCATTATGCTATTCTTGACTGTCACGCGAAAACTGTGACGCTGGCTATGCTAGGTGTACCGCGAGTAGAGTGGAGGGGTACCTTAGATCATACTTCCAGTAGAGTTATTTCATTTCTTAAGGCTCAGCGTATGGTTGAGAAGGGGTGTGACGCGTATCTAGCTTATGTAAGAGATGTCACTATTGATACCCCTACAGTTGATTCAGTCCCAGTAGTACGAGATTTCTCTGATGTGTTCCCAGCTGATCTTCCGGGCATGCCACCCGATAGAGACATTGATTTTGGCATGATTAGTTGCCGGGCACTCAGCCCATTTCTATTCCTCCGTATCGTATGGCTCCTCCTGAGTTGAAGGAGTTGAAGGAGCAGTTACAGGAATTTCTTGATAAGGGTTTCATTCGGCCCAGTGTATCACCTTGGGGTGCTCCTGTCTTATTTGTGAAGAAGAAGGATGGTTCTATGCGTATGTGTATTGATTATCGCCAGCTGAACAAGGTTACAGTGAAGAACCGTTATCCTTTGCCTCATATTGATGACCTGTTTGATCAGTTACAAGGTGCTCGTGTATTTCTAAGATTGACTTGCGTTCAGGCTATCATTAGTTGAAGATTCGGGAGCCAGATACCCCGAAGACTACTTTCAGGACTCGGTATGGTCATCACGAGTTCCTTGTTATGTCATTTAGGCTGACCAATGCCCCAACAGCCTTTATGCATTTGATGCACAGTGTATTCCGGCCATATCTTGACTCATTCGTCATAGTCTTTATTGATGACATTCTGGTATATTCCCGGAGTCGGGAAGATCATGAGCAGCACATGAGGACAGTGCTTCAGACTTTGAGAGAGAAGAAATTATATGTTAAGTTCTCGAAATGTGAGTTTTGGTTGGATTCCGTGGCATTCTTGGGTCACGTGGTATCTAGAGAGGGGATAAAGGTGGATCCGAAGAAAGTGGAAGCAGTGCAGAGTTGGCCCAGACCATCCTTAGCTACAGAGATCCGTAGTTTTCTTGGCTTGGCGGGTTATTACCATCAATTTGTTGAGGGATTTTCATCCATTGCAGCACCTATGACCAGACTGACCTAGAAGGGTGCTCCGTTCCAGTGGATGGAAGAGTGTGAGAGCTTTCAGAAGCTCAAGCCAGCATTGACTACGGCCCCAGTTTTGATATTGCCTACAGGTTCGGGATCTTATACTGT
>NW_017678894.1:0-19315 GCF_001879085.1 Nicotiana attenuata
AGTAATTAATCCTTTTGCAATGATCAGAACACTCGTTAGTGTGCGACCCCATAGGTTCAATACTAAGCCGGTAGTAAATTGATCACATCAATGTACAACTCAAGGGTGGCGTCTAGCAATACTCCTTAACGACCGAATAGAATGAAGTATACAATTTACTCTCAAGAACCAGTAGAAGAATAATGTAGTAATTCCTTCTGTCCTTATAGCTCTGGATCACCCTAGGATATGGTTCAACTGTCAAATCCAAATAGGCGACCAACTATGTGTTCATGTCAAATATAATCGACCATTGAATGACCTAAGAAACTCTTTTCTTCTTTTATTCAATTGCCCTAGCCAAGGTCTTTATTTGGTCGTTTATAATTCATGACAACATGGAGCTTAAACTCATTACTAAGACTTGACAGATTCCATCTCGGATCAATCACTAATTCTACTAGTATTTAATCGTACCCAATATCCTTTCAACTATTGCCCTAGGGCCATAGGTGTCTAATATCAAAGCACAATAAATAACTTGTCAATTACTTTGACGATCTCAGGTCAAAGGAAATTCTTACATCACATTCTTCAAGAGAATATCCTATTGACAGTTTATGGTAATTCTAACCATTAGGAATTATCCAATGAGTCGGTTCAATGATCATATCTTTATATGCATCATCTATCTATGTGAATTAGTTAATGAGATCAACTAATCTTTATCCAATAAAGACGATCACATAAATATTGATCTTACCAGATTACCAATGTCCAAATTAATAATCCTACGATCAAGAACAAATTTAGATTAAATTATAAGAAACTTGACTCTCATTATCATGATCTCCATCACAATGTCAAATATCAAAATTTAATCAAGAACTGTATCAAGTTAATCAAATAATTAATAATAACTATGATAAAAGAATATCAAATGCCATATATATTTTATATCAAATAACCTTCACAAAAGATATTTTCAAATCATCAAATATGATATTGGATCTAGGGCATATATATTATATCCTTAACGATCTCCCACTTGCACTAGAGCCAATCGCTCTTGTACTTTATCCCTAACTTCCACTTGTGCTTGTCAAACTCCTTTGCACCAAGAGCTTTAGTGAATGGGTCTGCTGCATTTTCCTTTCCATCAACTTTTTGAATATCCACGTCTCCACGTTCAATGATCTCTCTTATCAAGTGATACCTTCGCAGAACGTGTTTGGACTTTTGGTGTGATCTTGGTTCTTTTGCTTGAGCAATGGCTCCAGTATTGTCACACAACAGTGGAACTGCACCTTCTATTGTAGGAACCACACCAAATTCAGTTAAGAACTTTTTCAGCCATACAGCTTCCTTAGCAGCCTCACTAGCTGCTATATATTCTGCTTCAGTCACTGCATCAGCTACTGTAGCTTGTTTGGAACTTTTCCAACTCACTGAACCACCGTTTAAGGTGAATACATAACCATAAATAGATTTTCTATCACTCTATCTGAAGAGAAACTTGCATCAGTATAACCTTCAAGTTTCAACTCAGAATCTCCATAGATGAGGAATTGGTCTTTAGTCCTTCTTAAGTACTTAAGAATGGCCTTCACCACTTTCCAATGTTCCTCACCAGGATTTGCCTGATAACGGCTAGTCACTCCAAGTGCATAAGCCACATCAGGACGTGTACATGTCATGGTATACATGATAGCTCCCACTGCACTACTGTATGGGATCCTACTCATGCGTTCTCTCTCTCCAGGTGTTTTAGGACAATCCTCCCTACTGAGAGTAATTCAGTGCCTATCGGTAGATAGTCTCTTTTGGAATTATCCATATTATACCTCTTTAAGATGGTATCAATGTACAAAGATTGGGAAAGTCCAAGTAGCTTCCTCTATAGATCTTTATTCCTAATATATAAGATGCTTCTCCCAAGTCTTTCATGGAGAACTGTTCAGATAGCCAAATCTTGGTACTTTGCAATGCTGGTATGTCATTCCCTATGAGCAATATATCATCAACATACAACACTAAGAATATAATTTTGCTCCCACTAACCTTTTTGTACACACAAGGTTCTTCTTCGCTTCTAACAAAATTGAATTTTTCAATTGTCTTGTTAAAGCGAATATTCCAACTTTGAGAAGCTTGCTTTAGTCCATAAATAGATCTTTGTAGCTTGCAAATTTTATTATGATCAGACGAAGATGTGAAACCTTCAGGTTGTGTCGTGTACATATCCTCTTCTAGCTCGCCATTAAGGAAAGCTAGTTTCACATCCATTTTCCATATTTCATAATCATAGTATGCTGCTATAGCAAGCAAAATCCGAATTGATTTGAGCACTGCCACGGGAGAGAAAGTCTCGTCATAGTCGACTCCTTCTTTTGACGATATCCCTTGGCAACAAGACGGGCTTTGTAGGTCTCCACCTTTCCGTCTGCTCCAATCTTTTTCTTAAAAACCCATTTACAACCTATAGGTTTTATATCCTTTGAAGGTTCAACTAAAGTCCATACTTTATTTTCCTTCATGGATTCCATTTCGGATTCCATGGCCTTTTGCCATTTCTCATAATCAGAACTTTGTATAGCCTCTTCATAGGTCTTTGGTTCATCATCATTATGATTAACCTTATTTGATACATCATCGTGTACCATTAGATTTAATCTAGTTGGTATATGACGTTCTCGTGTAGACCTTCTAAGAGGTACTTGTACAACCTGTTCACCTTGTGCTGGATTTGGTTGGTGTTCAATTTGGTTTGGAACTGGTTCATTAACCTCTTCTTGAACTACATTTAGTTCTTGAACTTCAACCGTTGAAGATGGCAACTTCAAAACATCCAATAAAGGTTCTTCAATTTGGGTCTCATGATCTTTACATTGTGTTGATTCATTAGTTTCTTGAACTTCATTAAGTTCTATTTCTCCATCATAATTTCCTTCTAAAAGAAATTCCCTTTCCAAAAAAGTTGCTCCTCTGGCCACAAATACTTTATGGTCAGAAGAGTGATAGAAATAATATCCCATTGTTTCTTTGGTATATCCAATGAACCTACATTTATCAGATCTTGAGTCAAGTTTATCAGACTGTATTCTCTTAACATAAGCTGGACAACCCCAAACTTTAATATGTTTAAGGTTAGGCTTACATCTTTTCCATATCTCATATGGTGTTGTAGAGACTGACTTAGTGGGAACTTTATTTAGTAAGTATGTTGCTGCTTCCAAAGTATATCCCCACAAATTTATTGGAAGATCAGTGAACCCCATCATAGATCTCACCATATCTAATAAGGTTCGATTTCTCCTTTCAGACATACCATTATGTTGTGGTGTTCCTGGAGGTGTCCACTATGAGAGAATCCCATTCTCTTGGAGATACTTAGTAAAATCTTCACTAAGATATTCTCCACCTCTATCAGACCTTAGTACCTTGATACTTTTACCTGCCTGTTTCTCAACTTCACTATGGAACCTTTTGAATATTTCAAAAGATTCAGATTTGTGTTTCATAAGATACACAAATCCATATCTTAACATATCATCAGTGAAAATGATGAAGTAAGAATATCCACCTCTAGCTTGAATTTTCATGGGCCCACAAACATCTGTATGAATTAGTCCCAATAATTCAGTAGCTCTTTCTCCATTTTCAGTAAATGGAGATTTATTCATTTTTCCTTTGAGACAAGATTCACAAGTTGGATATGATTCAAAATCATATTTGTCAAGGTACCCTTCCTTGTACAACTTGTTAATTCTTTTCTCTCCAATATGACCAAGTCTACAATGCCAAAGGTATGTATGATTTACTTGATCATCTCGTTTTCTCTTAAGACTTGAAACATGCATAATTGAATTAGCATTCACATTAGGTAAGACATAAACATCATGTTGGAGATAGTCATTCACATATAAATTATCACCATAACAAATTGAGCAAATACCACGTTTATCTAACATAGAAGCTGAAATTTTATTCGAAACAAATTTAGGAACGTAATAACAACCATCCAACATAAGTACTTTGCCCGTAGACATTATTAAAGAAATTGATCCTACAGCTATGGCCGCAACTTTTGCACCATTTCCAACTAGTAGATTAATTTCTTCTTTCTTTAGTCTCCTACTTATCTTGAACCCTTGCAACATATTGCAGATGTTATAACCATTGCCAGTATCTAATACCCACAGTGAAGAATTAGTAGTAGCTAAAGAAACCTTGAAAATATTTTACATTAATGTCTCACCTTGTTTCTTGTCCTTTAGAGTTGCAAGATACTCCTTGGAGTTACTCTTCCAATACCCTTTCTTCTTACAGTGAAAATATTCATCGTCATATACTGACCACAAGATCAAATCTTCAGAAAGCTCTTTACCAAGCTTGTAACCCAACTTCTCATGTTCTTCGGTAAGAACAATCACATGATTGACAAGGGGTCCAACCGGAGAGTTTTCAATGTCCAACTGTATATCAACCATCTTCTTAAGATATTCAATAATTGCAGTTGGATCCATATTCTGATGTTTCCTCTGGAGTTCAGAACTCATAGAAGTGAGAATAATGTGTTTAATAACAAGACATTCTTCCAAGTGTTTCTGATAAACCTTGGTGCCTTGAAGATCATTCTCTGGTGGGTTTATCTTTGCAGGCTTATCGATCACATTAATAAGCTTTTCATGCATGAGAACAATTCTCAAATTTCTATACCAGTCATCAAAATTTGGTCCTACCGACGTGTTGGTCTCAAGTATTTCACGCAGTGATATAACATACATATTGAGAAATCTAAAATATTGAAAAGAAAAGGCAATAAAATAAGAACATATTTACATATATCATAAAGACATGGACTTTTATCTAAATGATATTTCCACTAATTATTTTAAACTATTTACCCTCATCATAGTTTAAGAAATCTTTATTTCTATTAGTGGAGTAAAGGAATCCTTCAACAATATGTATGAGCCCCTTGGAAGTCAAGTCGTTTCTCACATATATCTTAAAGGTAGGTACTCTTACCAATTGTATCCCTATACAACTTCCTTAAATAGCTCTATGTCAAATAGTCCCTGTTAGTCAGGTCGATCCTATTAGCATAGTTGAGTTCGACCATCATGATAGTAAAGAACTTATTAAATTTTATACTCCCACGGGTGGTCCAGGCATCTAGTATAAAATTGAATAATTCTTTCAATCCATACATCTAATGCAATAAATAGTTTTAACATATTCTCGAACTATAAGTCTCCTGGTAGTCAGGCCGCTCCTTATAAACAAGAGGTAAGTAAAATTATTTACTTTGATGGATAGCTCTATAATAAAATATCTTATATTTTATTATTTAAGAACTCAAATTTTAGTAAGAGGGAATTGTTACTAAAAAAGTTTTTAATAACATGAAGATCAAATCTTTTTTAGTATGTGAATTTAGTTCAAGTTGTCCGCATGCTTAGTCCTAAATTATTTTACATCACATGTAATAAATAATTCAAAATTATGTAATGAACAAGCACGTGACATAAAAAAGAAATTCAAAATCTTCTAACAAGTTTATCTCATATATCACATAAAATAATTATTGCCAGAAAACTATTATTAATTAACATCTCATGAACTAATAACAATTAAAATAACAATAAAATCTAATAACCTATTATAGATTACCGTAGTATCTAATACAAAATTTTAAATTCAAGTTATGAACTATCTCAATAGTCATATGAATATATATTTTTTCCATAATAAAATAAGATCAGCATTCAAACGATTTGACTATTGCACAAGACACATGTATTATGATTTGAACTCTTCAAATATAATATTAAAATATTTCGTAAATAAATTTTAGACACAATAAATCATGGCTCTGATACCACTGAAGGATTGCATATAGATGTTCGTATCACGCAGCGAAAGACAATAACAATCCGAGGAAGATCTTTTCGTGTCTAAAATTTATTTACATGTCAAAGATCGGATCTAAGACGTACCTGGTGAAGAGAGTGTCGTTTCAAAAAATTATCGATAGTGCGAAGACTCTATGCGTATCCACACCGAGACAGATCCTTGCTATTTACTCTTTGATCAATGAAACCCGCGAACAAATTGAACGTAAAACTTGTGCTGAAATTTTTCTCAAAAATCTCAACTCAAATTAAAAGAACAAGAAACACTTTTCTTGTAATTGTATTTTCTCTCTTGGCTTTGTATTGCACTCAATTTCACAAAGTGTTTCTTTTTCTTCTCAAGAATTAATACTTCGGCAAATTTTCTCCATCACCCTTTATATAGGGTCATCTACAAAACTTTTTCCTATTTGGTTGAGGTAATGATTTATTTAGGGTAAAAGTTTATCCCGAAAATAACTTTTGGAATTTTTCTAAATAAAAATCGGTAACCTATTCCTAATGGGTTTGATTCTGCTGAATTCTACTTGGACTTTCCATGTAGTCCAACGTCAAAGTTGGAATTGTAATAATACCAAATCCAATTCATTATTGGATTTTCTTATAAGTCATTATTTAATATTTTGCAAAGTTTAAATTCCATAACCAATGACTTCATGTAGTCGGCATCTCTTATGGGATTTACAATCCAATTCCAAATTGGATACTTTATTAGTATCTCCTATATATAAATATATATTATGACTATTAAATATATATCATATATATATTTCAACCAAGAGAAATAATTTTCTTTTCTATTCCAAATAGAAATTTTAATTTGTTCACAATATTAATTATAATCTCTGTGCTAGCAAAGAATATAATAATATCTCATTTGAACTAATAACTAAATTTATTGGAATAATTAAATTCTTTAATTTAATTAACAAATAATAAAGTAATTAATCCTTTAGCAAAGATCAGAACACTCGTTTGTGTGCGACCCCATAGGTTCAATACTAAACCGGTAGTAAATTGACCACATCAATATACTAATCAAGGGTGGCGTCTAGCAACACTCCTTAACGACCGGATAGCATGAAGTATACATAATTCCTTCTGTCCTTAAAGCTCTGGATCACCCTAGGATATGGTTCAACTGTCAAATCCAAATAGTCGACCAACTATGTATTCATGTCAAATATAATCGACTATTGAATGACCTAAGAAACTCATTTCTTCTTTCGTTCAATTGCCCTGGCCAAGCTCTTAGTTTGGTCGTTTATAACATGACAACATGGAGCTTAAACTCATTACCAAGAGTTGACAGATTCCATCTTGATGAATCACTAATTCTACAAGTATTTAATCATACCCAATATCCTTTCAACTATCGCCCTAGGGCCATAGGTGTCTAGTATCAAATTACAATAAATAACTTGTAAATTACTATGACGATCTCAGGTCAAAGGAAATTTTTATATCACATTCTTCAAGAAAATATCCTATTGACAGTTTATGGTAATTCTAACCATTAGAAATTATTCAATGAGTCGGTTCAATGATCATATCTCTATATGCATCATCTACCTACGTGATTTAGTTAATGAGATCAACTAATCTTTATCACATAAAGACGGTCACATAAATATTGATCTAACCGGATTACTAATGTCCAAATTAATAATCCTACGATCAAGAAAAAATTTAGATTAAATTATAAGAAACTTTACTCTCATTATCATGATCTCCATCACGATGACAAGTCTCAAAATTTAATCAAGGACCTTATCAAGTTAATCAAACAATTCAAAATAACTATGATAAAAGAATATCAGATGCCATATATTTTTATATCAAATAATGTTCACAAAAATATGTTCAAATCATCAAATATGAGATTTGATCTAGGGCATATCTACTATATCCCTAACAATCTCCCACTTGCACTAGAGCCAATCGCTCTTGTACTTCATCCCCAGTTTCCACTTATGTTTGTCAAACTCCTTTGCGCCAAGAGCTTTAGTGAATGGGTCTGCAGTATTTTCCTTTCCATCAACCTTTTGAATCTCGACGTCTCCACGTTCAATGATCTCTCTTATCAAGTGATACCTTCGCAGAACATGTTTGGACTTTTGGTGTGATCTTGGTTCTTTTGCTTGAGCAATGGCTCCAGTATTGTCACACAACAGTGGAACCGCACCTTCTATTGAAGGAACCACACCAAGTTCAGTTAAGAACTGTTTCATCCATACAGCTTCCTTTCCAGCTTCACTAGCTGCTATATATTCTGCTTCAGTTACTGAATCAGCTACTGTAGCTTGTTTGGAACTTTTCAAACTCACCGCACCACCATTTAAGGTGATTACATAACCAGAAATAGAATTGCTATCATCTCTATCTGAAGAGAAACTTGCATCAGTATAACTTTCAAGTTTCAACTCAGAATCTCCATAGATGAGGAATTGGTCTTTAGTCCTTCTTAAGTACTTAAGAATGGTCTTCACCACCTTCCAATGTTCCTCACCAGGATTTTCCTGATATCGACTAGTCACTCCAAGTGCATAACCCACATCAGGACGTGTACATGTCATGGTATATATGATAGATTCCACTGCACTAGCGTATGGGATCCTACTCACGCGTTCTCTCTCTTCAGGTGTTTTAGGACAATCCTCCCTACTGAGAGTAATTCCAGTGCCTATCAGTAGATAGCCTCTTTTGGAATTATCCATGTTATACCTCTTTAAGATGGTATCAATGTACAAAGACTGGGAAAGTCCAAGCAGCTTCCTAGATCTATCTCTGTAGATCTTTATTCCTAAAATATAAGCTGCTTCTCCCAAGTCTTTCTTGGAGAACTGTTCAGATAGCCAAATTTTGGTACTTTGCAATGCCGGTATGTCATTCTCTATGAGCAATATATCATCAACATACAACACTAAGAATATAATTGTGCTCCCACTAACCTTTTTGTGCACACAAGGTTCTTCTTCGCATCTAACAAAATTGAACTTTTCAATTGTCTTGTTAAAGCGAATATTCCAACTTCGAGAAGCTTGCTTTAGTCCATAAATGGATCTTTGTAGCTTACAAATTTTATTATGATCAAACGAAGATGTGAAACCTTCAGGTTGTGTCATGTACACATCCTCTTCGAACTCACCAATAAGGAAAGTTGTTTTCACATCCATTTGCCATATCTCATAATCATAGTATGCTGCTATAGCAAGCAAAATCCGAATTGATTTGAGCATTGCCACGGGAGAGAAAGTCTCGTCATAGTCGACTCCTTCTTTCTGACGATATCCCTTGGCAACAAGGCGGGCATTGAAGGTCTCCACCTTTCCGTCTGCTCCAATCTTTTTCTTAAAAACCCATTTACAACCTATAGGTTTTATATCCTTTGAAGGTTCAACTAAAGTCCATACTTTATTTTCCTTCATGGATTCCATTTCGGACTCCATGGCCTTTTGCTATTTCTGATGATCAGAACTTCGTATAGCCTCTTCATAGGTCATAGGGTCATCATCATTATGATCAACCTCATTTGATACATCATCTTGTACCATCAAATCTAATCTAGTTGGTACATGACGTTCTCATGTAGACCTTCTAAGAGGTACTTGTACAACCTATTCACCTTGTGCTGGATTTGGTTGTTGTTCAATTTGGTTTGGAACTGGTTCATTAACCTGTTCTTGAACTTCATTTAGTTCTTGAACTTCAACCGTTGAATATGGCAACTTCAAAACATCCAATAAATGTTCTTCAACTTGGGTCTCATGATCTTTATATTGTGTTGATTCATTAGTTTCTTGAACTTCATCAAGTTCTATTTCTTCATTATAATTTCCTTCTAAAAGAAATTCCCTTTCCAAAAAGGTTGCTCCTCTAGCCACAAACACTTTATGGTCAGAAGGGTGATAGAAATAATATCCTATTGTTTCCTTGGGATACCCAATAAACCTACACTTATCAGATCTTGAGTCAAGTTTATCAGACTGTAGCCTCTTAACATAAGCTGGACAACCCCAAACTTTAATGTGTTTAAGGTTAGGCTTACGTCCTTTCCATATCATATGGTGTTGTAGAGACTGACTTAGTGGGAACTTTATTAAGTAAGTATGTTGCTACTTCCAAAGCATATCCCCATAAATTTATTGGAAGATCAGTGAACCACATCATAGATCTCACCATATCTAATAAGGTTCGATTTCTCCTTTCAGACACACCATTGTGTTGTGGTGTTCCTGGAGGTGTCCACTATGAGAGAATCCCATTCTCTTTGAGATACCTAGTAAAATCTTCCCTAAGGTATTCTCTACCTCTATCAGACCTTAGTACTTTGATACTTTTACTAGTCTGTTTCTCAACTTCACTACGGAACCTTTTGAACATTTCAAAAGATTCAGACTTGTGTTTCATAAGATACACAAATCCATATCTTGATATATCATCAGTGAAGGTGATGAAGTAAGAATATCCACCTCTAGCTTGAATTTTCATGGACCCACAAACATCTGTATGAATTAGTCCCAATAATTTAGAAGCTCTTTCTCCACTTCTAGTAAATGGAGATTTGGTCATTTTTCCTTTGAGACAAGATTCACAAGTTGGATATGATTCAAAATCATATTTGTCAAGGTACCCTTCCTTGTACAACTTGTTAATTCTTTTCTCTCCAATATGACCAAGCCTACAATGCCAAAGGTATGCATGATTTACTTGATCATCTCTTTTCCTCTTAAGACTTGAAACATACATAATCGAATTAGCATTCACATTAGGTAAGACATAAACGTCATGTTGGAGATAGCCATTCACATATAAATGCTCACTATAATAAATAGAGAAAATACCATTGCCTATATTAATGCGAAAACCACATTTATCTAACATAGAAGCTGAAATTATGTTCGAAACAAATTTAGGAACGTAATAACAATCATCCAACATAAGTACTTTGCCCGTAGGCATTATTAAAGAAATTGATCCTACAGCTACGACCACAACTTTTGCACCATTTCCAACTTGTAGATTAACTTCTCCTTTCCTTAGCCTCCTACTTATCTTGAACCCTTGCAACATATTACAGATGTTATAACCACTGCCAGTATCTAATACCCACAGTGAAGAATTAGTAGTAGCTAAAGAAACATTGAAAACATTTTTCATTAATGTCTCACCTTGTTTCTTGTCCTTTAGAGTTGCAAGATACTCCTTGCACTTTCTCTTCCAATGCCCTTTCTTCTTACAGTGAAAACATTCAGCATCATATACTGACTGCAAGATCAAATCTTCAGAAAGCTCTTTACCAAGCTTGTACCCCAACTTTTCATGTTCTTCGGTAAGAACAATCATATGATTGACAAGGGGTCCGACTGGAGAGTTTTCAATGTCCAACTGTGTATCAACCATCTTTTTAAGATATTCAATGATTGCAGTTGGATCCATATTCTGATGTTTCCTCTGGAGTTCAGAACTCATAGAAGCGAGAATGATGTGTTTAATAGCAAGGCATTCTTCCAAGTGTTTCTGATAAACCTTGGTGCCTTGAACATCATTCTCTGGTGGGATTATCTTTGCAGGCTTATCGATCACATAAATGAGCTTTTCATGCATGAGAACAATTCTCAAATTTCTATACCAGTCATCAAAGTTTGGTCCTACCAACTTGTTGGTCTCAAGTATTTCACGCAGTGATATAACAGACATATTGATAAATCTAAAATATAGAAAAGAAAAGGCAATGATATACGAACACATTTGCATATATCATAAAGACATGGACTTTTATCTAAATGATATTTTCACTCATTATTTTAAACTATTTATCCTCATTATAGTTTACGAAATCTTTATTTATATTAGTGGAGTAAAGGAATCCTTCAACAATATGTATGAGCCCCTTGGAAGTCAAATCGTTTCTCACGTATATTTTAAAGGTAGGTACTCTTACCAATTGTATCCCCATACAATTTCCTTAAATAGCTCTATGTCAAATAGTGTCACGACCCAGATTTCCCACCCTCGGGGGTCGTGATGGCGCCTACTCGTAGAAGCTAGGCAAGCCACAAATCATAAACTCCTAATTCTTTTATTTTAAATCCTTTTTATCATTCACAACAACCAAAGATAAATATTTAAATAACAGCGAAATATGAAATTTAGCGGAAGACTTAAACGATATAAACCAAAATAATAAGGAAAAATCCACATATGCCTATACCCAGAACTGGTGTCACCACATTCACGGACTGTCTAAGAGTGCTACACACAAATGTCTGAAACAAGGAAATGAAATCTGTCTCGGATACAGAAGGAAACAGTGCATCAAAATAGGTAGAAGAGATGTCAGGCCTGCGTACGCCTGCAGGACTACCTCGGGATCTTGTGGACTGAAGGTTGGCTCCCGAACTACTGCTGCGCACCGTATACTGCTCCGGTACCTGGATTTGTGCAAAAGAGCACAGTGTAGTATCAGCACAACCGACCCCATGTACTGGTAAGTGCCTAGCCTAACCCCGACGAAGTAGTGACGAGGCTAGGACTAGACCCCATATAAACCTGTGCAGATATATATAATATATTGTAGAGAAATAAACAAGTAATGAGCAGTTAAAAGGGAGGGGATACATGCCCCGGGGAAATAGTTCAACATAGCAGAAACTAAATAAATATGAAGGAACAGTATGGTGTCCAAAACAGTATAATAACACTACTGTTGCGGCACGCAACCCGATCCATATGTATTTATATATAACCGTCGCGGCGTTCAACCCCATCCAATAAATATAATATATCTGTTGCGGCGTACATCCCAATCCAATATAATATCTGTTGCGGCGTGCAACCCGATCCAATATAATATATGTTGTGGCGTGAAACTCGATCCAATATAATATATGTTATGGCGCGCAACCCGTTCCAGGTATATAACATACAGTAATCATAACAAAATTCCGGCAAGGGATTAACCCTAATTTACTCTATCCCGGCTAGAGAACTCAACAGTACAAGTATACTCGTCCCGGCAAGGGAGAATCAGCTATAACCAATCTCAATTTAACTTCTAAACATCTCCATTATCACCATTTCTACTCATAAATAACTTCTACGATAATAATCTAAGTCTTTGCTCAATACCACGGATCTTCTCACAATTTGCAACCATATTATTATTCAAGAATACAACAAATATCAATTTAAGACTCACGGTCATGCTCGACACCGACGTATAGATACTCGTCACCGTGCCTATACGTCGTACTCCACAAGAAAACACATATCAAATATGACTCAACTCCTAATCCCTTAAGCTAAGGTTAAACCAAACACTTACCTCAAACTTCCACGGCCAATTCAATCCTCAATAACCGCATTTCCTTTCGAATTCGGCTCCAAATCAATCGTATCCATACACAAATGACTTCATAACATCAAATAATGCTAAACAATTCGAACCAATGCCTAATTATAGCTTTTCCATCATTTTTCCCAAAAACTCAAAAATCGACCCCGGGCCCGCTTGGTCAAAACATGAGGTTCGGACCAAAATCTAATTACCCATTCACCCACGAACCCGAATATATAATTTGTTTTCAAATTCGACCCCAAAACGAGGTCTAAATCAAGAAAAATCAAAAAGCCCTAACTCTACCCAAATTCCTAATTTTCTACTCTTAATCACATGTTTTAGGCCTAGAAATTCAATATATGTTGATGAAAATGGAAGAAAATAAGTTAAAGATTACTAACCCAAGAGATTATGGTGAAGGAAAGCTTCAAGAATCGCCCTAGAGCTTTGGAGAAGAAGAAGTCTTGTAAAAATTTGAGAAATCCCGTAATGGGTTCTGTTTTTGGAACTTAAAATAACTGGGCGGATTTGGCCTATGCGATCGCGGACAAAGGGATGCGATCGCACAGGGTAAAGTTTGCTGGGCACTGCGATCGCGGACAATAAAACGTGATCGCATAGAAGAAAATGAAATCTGGGGCTTTACAAAACGCGATCGCGGAGGGAAGAATGCTATCGCATAGAACAATTTGTGAACCCCTGAAGTTTGCTCTATGCGATCACGACCTTTACTATGCGATCGCATAGAAGAAATCACTGGGCAACAGAAGACAGCTATTTCTGCAACTTTTCGTAAGTCTAAACCTTCCGAAACACATCCGCAACACACCCGAGCCCTCGGGGCTCCTAACCAAACGCATTTACTAACTCAACAATATCATACGAACTTATCCGTGCGATCAAATCGCCAAAATAACATCAAAAACAATGAATCAAACCTCAAAATCAAGAGTTTTTCTTCAAACTTCATTAAGTTTCAAATTTAGAAATTCAAGTCCGAAACACGTCAAACGACGTCCGTTTTCAACCAAATTTCATAGGAAGGACTTAATACATAGATAAGACCTGTACCAGGCGCCGGAACCAAAATACGGGCCCGATACCAACACGTTCTAATCAAATATCATTTCAATTTTCCTTAACAATTTAAAAAAAAACAATTTCTTTTAAAATTTTATTTCTCGGGCTCGGGACCTCGGAATTCGATTTTGGGCATACGCCCAAGTCCCATATCTCATATGTCACATAAAAATAATTCATGCCAGAAAACTATTATTAATTAGCATCTCATGGACTAATAACAATTAAAATAACTGTAAAATCTAATAACCTATTGTAGATTACCGTCGTATCTAATACAAAAATTTCAAATTCAAGTTATGAACTATCTCAATAGTTATATGAATATATATTTTATCCATAATAAAATAATATCAGCATTCAGACGATTTGACTATTGCACAAGACACATGTATTATGATTTGAACTCTTCAAATATAATATCAAAATATTTCGTAAATAAATTTTAGACACAATAAACCATGGCTCTGATACCACTGAAGGATTGCATATAGATGTTCGTAACACGCAGCGGAAGATCATAACAATCCTAGGAAGATCTTTTCGTGTTTAAAATTTATTTACATGTCAAATATCGGATCTAGGACATACCTGGTGAAGAGAGTGTCGTTTCAAAAATTCTTCGATAGTGCGAAGACTCTATGCATATCCACATCGAGACCGATCCTTGCTATCAACTCTTTGATCAATTAAACCCGCGAACAAATTGAACGTAAAAGTTGTGCTGAAATTTTTCTCAAAAATCTCAACTCAAATTAGAAGAACAAGAAACACTTTTCTTGTAATTGTATTTTTTCTCTTGGCATTGTATTGCACTCAATTTCACAAAGTGTTTTTTTTCTTCTCGAGAATTAATACTTCGGCAAATTTTCTCTATCACCCTTTATATAGGGTCACCAACAAAACTTTTTCCTATTTGGTTGAGGTAATGATTTACTTAGGGTAAAAGTTTATTCCGAAAATAACTTTTGGAATTTTTCTGAATAAAAATCGGTAACCCATTCTTAATGGGTTTGATTCTGCCGAATTCTACTTGGACTTTCCATGTAGTCCAACGTCAAAGTTGGAATTGTAATAATACCAAATCCAATTCAATATTGGATTTTCTTATAAGTCATTATTTAATATTTTGCAAAGTTCAAATTCCATAATCAATGACTTCATGTAGTCGGCATCTCTTATGGGATTTACAATCCAATTCCAAATTGGATACTTTATTAATATCTCCTATATATAAATATCTATTATGACTATTAAATATATATCATATATATATTTCAACCCAGAGAAATAATTTTCTTTTCTATTTCAAATTGAAATTTCAATTTGTTCACAATATTAATTATAATCTCTGTGCTAGCAAAGAATATAATAATATTTCATTTGGACTAATAACTAAATTTATTGAACTACTTAAATTCTTTAATTTAATTAACAAATAATAAAGTAATTAATCCGTTAGCAAAGATCAGAACACTCGTTAGTGTGCGACCCCATAGGTTCAAAATAAACCGGTAGTAAATTGACCACATCAATATACTAATCAAGGGTGGCGTCTAGAAACACACATTAACGACCGGATAGCATGAAGTATACAATTTACTCTCAAGAACCAGTAGAAGAATAATGTAGTAATTCCTTCTGTCCTTATAGCTCCGGATCACCCTAGGATATGTTTCAACTGTCAAATCCAAATAGGCGACCAACTATGTATTCATGTCAAATATAATCGACTATTGAATGACCTAAGAAACTCATTTCTTCTTTCATTCAATTGTCCTGGCCAAGGTCTTAGTTTGGTCGTTTATAACTCATGACAACATGGAACTTAAACTCATTACTTAGAGTTGACAGATTCCATCTTGATCAATCACTAATTCTACAAGTATTTAATCATACCCAATATCTTTTCAACTATCGCCCTAGGGCCACAGGTGTCTAGTATCAAAGCAAAATAAAAAACTTGTCAATTACTATGACGATCTCAGGTCAAAGGAAATTTTTACATCACATTCTTCAAGAAAATATCCTATTGACAGTTTGTGGTAATTCTAATCATTAGGAATTATCCAATGAGTCGGTTCAATGATCATATCTCTATATGCATCATCTACCTATGTGATTTAGTTAATGAGATCAACTAATCTTTATCCTATAAAGACGATCACATAAATATTGATCTAACCGGATTACTAATGTCCAAATTAATAATACTACGATCAAGAACAAATTTTGTGACGACCCAAAGGGTCATCACCGGATTTCTCTCTTTTTCCGTGCTTCCGAGGCCTTGAAAACCTCATTTCTGCTTGCCTCGATTTGCGTGCGCAGTCCGGGCGCGTAGCCGGAAAGCTTATATGTTAAATTCTATGAAAAATTTTAAAATGTGGCTTTAAAATGATTAAAGTTGACCTTGGTCAACATTATTGGTAAACGGACCCGGACCCGTGATTTGGCGGTCCCGGAGGGTCCGTAGAAAAATATGAGACTCGGGCATATGCCCGAAGTCGAAATTCGAGGTCGAGAGCCCGAGAAATGAATTTTTCTGTGAAATTGTTTTTCTGAAATTATTAAGGAAAATGGAAATGAAAATTGATTAAAAGACTATGGTATCGGGCTTGTATTTTGGTTCCGACGCCCGGTACAAGTCTTAAATACGTGTTAAGCGCTTTCTGTAAAGTTTGGTCGAAATCGGATGTCATTTGACGTGTTTCGGACCTAAATATCTAAAATTTGAAGTTATGAAGTTTGAAATGAAAATGATGATCTTGAGGCTTGATTCAATGATTTTTGATGTTATTTTGGCGATTTGATCGCTCGAGTAAGTTCGTAGGTTGTTATTGAGTTAGTGTGTGTGGTTGGTTAGGAGCCCCGAGGGCTCGGGAGTGAATTGGAGGTGGTTCGGGGTGTTTTTACACTTAGAAAAGGATCAGATTCTGCTGCATTTTTACGCAGGCATTTTGTTCTTCGCGAACGCGGCCTCAGGCTCGCGTTCGCAGTGCTTTGGTCTTCCCCTCTTACACGTTCGCGTCCTACTTCACGCGATCGCGTAGTTCTAATTCCCCCTCCTTCGCGTTCGCATCCTCACTATCGCGAACGCGTAGCTTTACCAGCTTCCTCAACGCGTTCGCGTGGCCCCTCACGCGTTCGCGTATAACAAGTCCCTGGACCCCCCAACATTTTCTACTACGCGTTCGCATTCTATTTCACGCGTTCGCGATGGAGTGTCCAGTTTACCCTTCGCGAACGCGGCCCCTTTCCCGCGAACGCGAAGGGCAATTTTGCCCAGCGAATTTTTAAGTTCAAAACAGAATCAGTAGCTCGGGTTTTAGCCATTTCTTCACACGAGCTCCTCTCCCTAACACTCCATAGGCGATTTTGAAGAGCTTCTTTCTCCATAGCCTCTTAGGTAAGTGTTCTTAACTTCTTTCACTCTTAATTCCTTCCACTAATCACTAATTTCCTAGCCCTAAATCATGAATTCAAAGTAGAAAATGGGGGTTTTGGGTAGAGTTAGGGCTTTGGGGATTTTGGGTGATTCAACCTCAATTTGGGGTCGAATCTTGAAATAAATTATATATTTGAACTCGTGGGGTTATGGGTGATTGGGTTTGGGTCCGAGCCTCGTGTTTGGACCATGTGGGACCGGTGTCGAATTTTGGTGTTTTTGGAAGAATGATAGGAATTTCATTTCTAGGCTAGGGGATTATGTTTTTGAGCCCTTATTGATATTATTGAACTAATTATGCCTAGATATCATTGTTTCGGAGTTGGATTGTAGAGGAAAGGCGGTATTAGAGAGTTGATTGCTATTCTTGGACCGAGGTAAGTGTTTGTTCTAACTTTGGCTTGAGGGAATAGGATTAGGATGTTATTTGCTACTTGCTAAATGTGGAGTACGGTGTATAGGCATGGTGACGGTTGTCTATGCACCGGAGTCTAGCATGACCGTGAGTCTTAGTTGCTTTTAATTCGAATGATGTGACACAACTTCCTTGTTTGATTGATAAATTTCATATAATGTGAACGGTTGAGGAAGAATTGTGATTGGTATATTTTGGAGCGTTGGCTCGAGCAAGAATGTGATAGTTGAGAAAGAAGTGATTTAAAAGAGGATGTGTTGTGATTATTCCCTTGCCGGGACATGTAGACTATTATTATGTACTCTCCCTTGCCGGGATATTTTGGTTGTTAATTGTACCCTTGCCGGGTTAAAGTGTTATGTTGTCGAATTCCCCTAATGGGGCCTTCTTTACAAAGCCAGATATTTTGAACTATGATATGGGATCGTGTGGCGCGCCGTCCACTTATATTCTATAATATGGGATCGTGTGGCACGCAGTCCACTTATATTCTATAATATGGGATCGTGTGGCACGCCGACCACTTATATATTATGAAATGGGATCGTGTGGCACGCCGTCTACTTATGAATTAAGAAATGGGATCGTGTGGCGCGCCGACCACTTATATATGAGCTATGGTATTGAGATAGTTTCGTCGTTATATCCGTCGATCTGTATTTGCTGTATTTTTCCCCGAGCATGCCCCCTTCCCCTTTTTAGTTGATATTCTCTGTTGTTATTTCTGTTGCCTTTGTATATATATATCTGCACAGGTTGTTTTTGGTAGGTCCTGTCTAGCCTCGTCACTACTTCGCCGGGGTTAGGACAGGCACTTACCAGGACATGGGGTCGGTTGTGCTGATGCTACACTTCTGTGCTTTTGCACAGATACCGGAGCAGGAGCTTTTGGACAACAGTAGGAGCGTTGGGAGCTTACTTCAGTCCGGAGATTTCCGAGGTAGCTTGCTGGCGTCCGCATGGCCCGGAGTCTCTCTTATCTCTGTCTTTCGTTTGATTTCCCTTGTATCGGATCAGACAGTACTGTATTCTTATTCAAACTTTGTATTTAGCATTCAGTAGAAGTTCGTGAGTTAGTGACACAGATCTGGGTAGAGGTGTATTTGAATTTTCGCACTTGGTTTCAGTTATTT
>NW_017678895.1:0-1938 GCF_001879085.1 Nicotiana attenuata
ACTGGTTAACACGAATCTTGACTCGATTTGAACTCTGAAATCCATAAGGTCTTGAACTTTGGTATGAAATTCGAAGAGTTTGGTTAGGCTTTGAAGACAACCAGTTTAAGATTTGTGATGAGGAGGTAAGGAGGGCTCTGGGGTGTAGTTTTGAGCTTGAACAGAGGCGGCGCCGCCACCGGAGAAGTGTGGCGGTGCTAGGGTTTCCATTTTTAAACGATGATTTGAGAGATTCCAGGGGTTTTTGAAAGAAATGGAATGGAGATCTGGAACGAGGAAAGTGAAATGGTGATTTGGTATAAGTTTGGCGGCGATTGGACGCCGGCCGCCGCCGTGGGCGATTCCCGGCGGGCGGCAGGCGGTGGTTCGTGGCGGCGATTGGTCTGAGGTTGAAGATGAAAGGGGAGGGTTGAAGTACATAGATACGAGATTGTTTGGACAGTAATGTATGAATGGGAGAAGTAAGGATGACCGTTGGATGGGCTAAGATAAAGGGCCAAGATTAAATTGGAATTTAAGGCTCAAAACGACGTAGTATCGTCCTCCTACTACGTCGTTCCAAGGTCTCAAAGGGTGTGGACTTGGACCGGTCTGGGGATGGGTTTTGGGCCGGAATTGGGTATTTTGAACGGGTTCTGGGGTGGAATTGGCGTTGGGCTGATGCGTATTTAGCCCAAATTAATTGGCCTGATATCCTTCTTCTCTTTATTTATTTCAATTCTTTTATTTATTCTCTCTTTTCTTTTTTTTTGTTTAATACAAATTAAAATAAGAACCTGATTTAATTCTCTAACTAAACTAATTAACTTTCTAAAATTCACTAAATCCTAATTTTTAAAAGAAAACTAAGAAAAAACGAAATTAAAGATAAAAAAGATGTAAAAAGGGATATTTTTTGTTATTTTCTTCATTTTTGTAATATTAATTGACTAATAAAAATACTAACATGGGTCCTAAATACAAGCATGCTAATTTGTATTTTTCATGAATTATATCAATTAATAATGCACACAAAAATGCAAACAAAACACGAAATCATGCAATTAATTCCCTAAAATTCAAATAATAAAAGAAAAATCCTAATTCTAATGAATTTTATAGGAGTAATTCGAGCGCGGCAAAAATCACGTGCTCACAGCTGCCCCTCTTTGCTCGAAGACACGAAGGGTTTTCAGGCAAAGATAAATGAGCACCATGAAGGATTTTTGCCTGCTCAGCACTCCATGAGAAGCATTTTGAAAACCGTCTGACCGAACCCTGCTTCAAAGGTTGCCTACATATCCTTGGCTATAAAGGAATCAGGTCAGTGTAGTTCTGGAAGGTTTGGTAGCTGGGGCTACCAGGAGCTGTGAATTTCACTGCTGTTGCTGCTGCTACTGCTTGCTGACCTCCTTATTACACCAAAAGGAAAATCAAAGCTAAGCTAGCTATGCCTATCAACTATGAGTTACAAGATTCCTATCTATCATTCTCTTGAAACTTGATCTTGAGTCTTAGCTGATTTGGCTATGGACTTCGATCTGAATCTTGATGCTCACAAGTTGTAGGTGTTTACTTCTTCATGGGGTCAAAACAGGATCAGCGGAGCTTGTGACTTCAATCAGATTTTGAGCAATCCGCACCCTTGCTTGCTTCACATTTGAGTTCATTTCTTTTTTGTTCTTTTCTTCTTTTCTTTATTCTAGATTGAGACTCATTCCATCAGTCGTCTCGCACCTCTGTGCCTCAGTGTTATACCTGCTTAAGACACCAAAACAAACAAACGAACGAAAAATTTCTGCCCCAGCTTTCACTAGGAAAATTTCGTGAGTTAGTTGTGACACATATCTAAGCGATCAAATCAGGATTGTGTAGGGAGATCCTCGGTTTTTGGCCGGGATTTGGAAAGAAAAAGCTCATCGGTTTTTTTGGCCGAGATTAGGAAGAAAAGCTCGTCGT
>NW_017678895.1:8215-14550 GCF_001879085.1 Nicotiana attenuata
ATATGTGGGATATTGAGGAGGATCCACCGGAAAGACAGGGTTTTGGAAGGTGAAAGCTGAGGGATCAAAGGCAGGCCTTGGCAGTGAAGGTTGTGTTGTAGCAGGGCATGGCGGAGCAGTGAAGATGTTAGGAGATGCTCCTGCTGGGAACACCTGGGGGTGGCCTCAGAAGGTGTTCCGACGAAGTGAGCGGTCATGGTAGGCTGTCCCAAAGGAGTATGAGGGTGGCTGATAGGGACAGTAGTAGCACCTCCAGATCTAGGGAATAACTTTGGGAATCCGGGAATGGTGCTTGGAGGCTCCTTTCCGTTGTTCCAAGCATCCCACATTTCCATCAATCGCAGGCGCAAGATCGATTTTCTTCAGCTGTAAAAGATTAAGAGGCCGGGACCCCCGAAATGGGGCTGTCTGCGGGTATGGGGATTGCAGGCAAAGTCATTTCTGTAGACATTTCCACACTTCCTTTCGATCTGGTAAAGTATTGATGCGATGCCAGCTTACCACAACCAACCACCGTTTCTAAAGGCTAGGCTGGAATTGACAGCAACACACGGTTAGTTTGAGACAAGTAACAGATAGGTAATCGCACATTGGGGTGTGATGCACCTATACAGTTAAACGGATGTCTACTTGTTTGCACCGGTTGCATGCGTCATCCCGGCTTTTCTTTTTTTCTATTTTCGCTTCTTTTGATTTCTACTCTTTGTTTTTCTTGCTTTTCTTTCTCTTTCTATTTTTCTCTCAATTTTCTTTCCCTCTGGTTTTTCATTTTCTGCTTTTCCCTTTTCTTTTGCCATGGTTTTCCTCTCGGTTCTTTATTTTCTCTTTTTGCGTTCCTTTCTCTCTTGTTTTTCTTTGCCTTCCTCTTTTAGAGTTACGGTCGAACCCTATGGAGATTGCCTACGTATCATGACCCCGCATGAATCAGACCAAGCGTAGTTCTTGCAAATAAATGCAAACATAAGTACAAGAAATAAAGAAACAATTTTGGGAATTTTCAAATTTTCATTAATAACAACTGCAATTACAAAGCTACTAGACTATTTGTTTTTCTTTTCTCGGAAAAGGAAAGTACAAAAACCAGACTCAAAAACTACAGACTTGATTATTTAAGAATACATCAAAGCTTCAAATCCTGGGGCCCGCGGGGCATCACTCGGCATCGCCGCGGGCCTGCGTGCAAGACCCTTTTGCAACTGATCCAGATCGTTCATGACCTAGCGAACAAATATTATCACGGAGGCAAAGAACGTGGTGCGACCCATCCGCTCACCGGCCTGACACTTCATGACAATATAGTTGGCAATATTTCTGATTCTTTCCCTGATTTGGCCTTTCTCTTGGAGTAGCCGGCTTATCTGTTGGGTGCGAGCCTCTAGCACCTGAGAATCCTGGAAATGAAGGTCTTGTAACAATTTTATTTCCTTTTCAATATCAGCGATTAACCCATAGCATTGTTCCCTCTCGGCCTGTAATTCTTTCTCCTGGCGAGCTGCTTTTTCTTCAAGAATATTCGTTTTTCTCTTCATGTTGGCAATGGTTCCCTCATAGTTCTTCTTCATTTGTTGTACAAACTAGGCCCTTTCCTCGGTCTTCTTTGCCCATTGTGCCCGAAGCCTTGCCATATTCCCTTCGGATTTTTCCAATTCTTCCTGACAGTCCATGACTTGTTTCTTCAACCCCTTTATCAATCTCTCGTCGGATAGACTTCTTTCTCGATTCCTGGCATCTAATTTCATTTGTTGAATTTGGGCCTCGAGAGCTTCATTCTCCTGGGCCAACTTCTTTTTATCACCTTCATCAGCTGCGGCTTGCAGGCTGTTTTCAAATCGAAGCTCCTGAACCTATTTTTCCAATGCTCCTATTCGGGCTCTGTACTCCTTTTCCTTGGCCAACCAATCCCATTGCACCTGGGCTTCGTTAGTAAACTGTTGTACATGTGGCCTTTTGGCGGGTCTCTCAGGGATTTGAAATCTTTTACCAAACCAAACCAAGTATTTGGGATCTACCTCACCTCTGGCTCGGTCCTGTACTATAGTTTTAGGCTCAAGGTACCTGCACTCATTCCATATCTTTCGGATTCGGCCTTCAGGGAATGCAACTTTTGGGCCTAACTCAATGACTTGCCCACTCAGGTCTTCATCGTTGTGCACCGTCTGAAATCTTCCAAATTGTCGCAAAACTCGGTAAGGAGCATAGGGCTGAATGCTTCGAATACCCATCAAAAGAATATAAGAGACCTCTGCTGATGTGTATACAGCTTCAGTAGCAGGAAGCCATCCATAAGCCCATTCAACTTTATCTGCAGTGAGGGATCTTAAACATGACGATCAGGCCTCAGTACCCTTAGGGAACTCAATACCTGTAACCCGGGTCTCGAATTCTGCAATACAACTCAACCCGGTTAAACCGTAGTTCATGTAGCCTGTGCAGTGACAGAGGTGTTCCTGTATCCACAATTGCAAGAGCAAATTGCAACCTTGAAAGAATTTCTCCCCTTCCCGACATTTGGTCAGTGTTCGGTACATTTCTGCTACAATCAGGGGAACCACTGTGCTAGTAGGTTTTTTCATGGCAACATCTAGCATCCCTACTAGGCCAAGGTCTATGTGACCATCTTTTCTAGGACAAATTACCGTTCCCAAAAAGGCTACCATGAAGGCTAATCCCCGTCGGGCTTCCCATTTGTCTTTATTTCCAGCATGTGTTAATCCTGTATTGGGTTCCTCGAAACCTTTGGGGTTACCATACCGGTGATATAAGAAATGCAATGTACAACACCCTTCCGCCAGATGCGGGTCTTGAATATCCCGACTGATGTTCAACAAATCCAAGAACCTATGAAGGGTTACCGGTCGTGGGGCCAATGGGTATCTACCACGGAGGTTCCCGTTGAGACCGGCGTATCCGGCAATTTCTTCTAATGTAGGTGTGAGTTCAAAATCTGAAAACCAGAATACATTACAGGTCGGGTCCCAAAATGGTATTAGTGCCTCAATGATGTCCTTTCTTGGTTTGACTTTCAATAAATCTACGAGACCGCCCAAACTTTTGACCACGGTATCTCTGCTTCCTTTTCCCAAGTCATGCCACCACATATGGAGTTTCAAAGTGATCTCGCTCAGGACTGAGAAGGTTTCGATGTTACTTGAATTCATCCTGCACATTTATTTAGGGGAGTTTAATGATTTATTTTGAAAAAAAGGCTATTTGTGCAAAAATTCTTTATTTAGAAAACAGGACTTGGATTTGCAAATACGGCCTTTCAGCACTTCTGGGAGGAAGATTTTAAGGCTGTGCCCGCAAACCATTTAAGAATGACTCAGGGTGGCTATTCTTGCAAAAACGGCCTTCCGGCGTCCTTTTGGGGACATTCGGCTTATTTTAGACAGGAATGGCATCACCCGACTTATTTATGACACAAAATTAAAATGTGACATTTTTGGCTATTTTTGCAAAAGGGAGGTTGGACCCGATGAGGGTTGCCTACGTATCTCACATCCGGTGAGAATCAAACCAGCGTAGTTCAAGCAGATTTGCCAAAACTATTTTGGACAACAATTTTTCTTTCTATGTTTTCAAATATTTTCATTTTTCTTTCATTTTTCAAAAATCCGGCAGCATTTCGGTACTATTTGGGCATTTGGTTTTTCACAACAAATGGTCACCCTCACTTAGTCCTAACACTGCTTATTTTCATAATTCATTTAGACAAGCCGGTAAACATGCATAGCCGAGCAAATAAATGCGCAAGTAGCACGTAAGATGTATCAGGATGGTCAATTTATTTCAGGTCACCTGTCCTAGACGGACCCAACCCCTGTGTTGAGTCCCCTAAGTCAAATGCACATGATGCAAACAAACGTCCTACTAGGGATCCGGCATGAGGCTTTGTTCTTCTAGGTTTAACCCTAGGTTTATTGGTCTAGACCTGGCTTACCCGAGCAGACAACTCGAGTCGAGGGGGAGGCAGCGTACCGGAGATACAGAAGCTCCGCCGGCTTTGCAACTTATCCAAACCTCGTTCTAAATGGGAAAAGACTCTAAACAGAAGAGAAGCTACACGAAGTGCACCCTTCTCCATGATGTAGAAGACTCAGAAAGAGGAAGGGATTCGCGACAGTTTATATATACAATTCAACAAATATTAAAGCGGTAAAACATTTAGCACATATAGCATGGAACATTGTAGGAAAATCACATAAAGCCAAATATAATAATTGTACTAAGCTCGAATTCTTGAACCCTGAATCGAAATTCTGGGTTCGTGTCCCCAGTGGAGTAGCTAGAGCTGTCACACCTCCTTTTTTACACACCTACCCCGGAGGATAATGTATAAGGGAGTTTTTCCATTTAAAGTGACATTATTCGAAATGGGATTATTTATTCGTTTAGAGTCGCCACTTGGGATAGGATTGGCTTTTGGTGTCCCAAGTCACCGGTTTAACTTGATTCCCAAATCGAGGAAAATTTCGACTTCCCAATTGGAGTCTGCGAACCAGAAATTCTGAATAAGGAATTCTGTTGACCCGAGGGAAGGTGTTAGGCACCCCCGGATCCCGTGGTTCTAGCACGGTCTCTTAAATTATTATAATTGGCTAAACATCTAATTTTTGCATGTCCCAACCTATAGTGCAATTTTAAGATTATTTACCGCTTTTAATTGATTTTTAGGAAAGTGAACGCCGTTTAAGAGCGTGTTTTTGGATCACGTCACATGAAATGCACCCGGATCCTCGACACCTCTTATTCAACGTTTTGGGATATGGATTTGGGTCGCATGAAATACACACCCATATTTAAGAAGGTAAAGTTATTAAAAGCGCGCCTAAAGTGGCTAGCGTCTTATTAACTTTGCGGGAAGCCATGAAAATTCGCTAAATGGCATGTCCCGAATTTCTAAAATATTTTTAGTTAGGCATTTAATGAGGGCCCCGCAATTTATGTGTTTTATTTGGCGAGACTCGTCCCACGTTTTATTTAAAGGCCAATCCTAAAGTGACCTATGATTTTCTATTTAGTTTTGTCTCTAAAAATGGCCTGATTAATTAACAAAATTATTAGTAAACTATTGGTTAAGGAATTTGGGCTTTCCAAGCTCAAGTCCACACTTCAACAAGAGGAAAACCTCTTAATTCAAGTGTACCACCTAGCTCGAGAAACCCAAACTCGGAATTATTTCAATTTGTGAATTACACTCTTAATACTCTCAAAGCCTCGACACTCTTAACACTCTCAAATTGTGAATTGTGAATTTCAGAAGGTTTGGTGAGGGTCCACCCAGTCGTGGGCTTGTGCATGAGGCCCAATTAAAAAACGAAATAGACTCAGTGAGCCTGTATCCAAAATCGATATATTTTTGTACACATTTCAGCTGTAAAGCTGGTTATGAATATCATGGGCTTTCGTTCAAGCCCAATATGACAAAGACAGAATACCATCACGATTTATTCAATTCCTATAGTTCAAACTAGTCAGGCCAACAAATTTGGTTCAATGAGTGGTTTAACTATAGTTTCATTGATGAAACTTATTCAAGATAAAACATCACATGAAGAAGGAATCAATTAATGAGCTAATGGACTACTTAACCAGAATTCCTATGTCGCGCTTGTTTTTAATTTTCTGACCTCTAATTACCGCACAATGCAATGGACGTGAAAAGGAAGTGGAATCAGTTTTGGGATAACAAACAAACTCAGCTATATTTCATCATACTTGATGTTCATACTCCAACTGTTATCCGGTTAGACACATGGAGATTTAAGCAGATTAACCTTGACTAAATTAAATCTAATATCACTACACACTCTGTTGCATCACACTGAATTCCAGAGCAGTCCAAGGTGATTTTAAAAAAAACAAATAGTTCCAACAGTCCAGTCCTTAGTCATAAACAATGATCTACTGAAGTTCATAGAACTACATGAAGCATAATACACAGATTAACAAGAAGAAATTATGTTGCACTTCAATTCATGTCCTCAAGCTTGAGAATTACACGATGTGTACTTGGGAATTTGGACACAAAGAAGGAAATGAAGTCAGCAGCAGCAAACAAAAGGCAGCAACAACTCAAAACTAATCTCGAATCCCAGGATTGGTATCGAATGAGACCCAGCAGCTCACACAATCAGCAAATAAACCAAAATTTGACTTGAATAAACCAAATTCAACTCGAAATTAGCTCAGAAACTTCGAAAACCTCAAACGCTGAAACAGGAGATACTGGAACCATTTTTTACTTGAAATAAGCCAGGAATTCAGCTTTAAAGCTAGAGTTTGAAATTGTTATGAAGAACACTTCAATAGAACAATAATTTTTAGTTTTTGTG
>NW_017678895.1:17917-19311 GCF_001879085.1 Nicotiana attenuata
TTTTGGGATTTTCATTTTTATTTCTTTTCTTCTTTCTTTTTCTTTTGTTTTCCTCTTTATATGTTTTCCTTTTTATTTAGCAAAACGCATGAAAGAATTTGGGAGAAAACTTCCTTTTTGGTCGTTTTCCTGCTGCAAAGTTGTTTCAGCGCTTGCGCACTTTATTTCCTTTTGGGTTGCACCTGCTTCTTGCATGGTTGCTTTGATTGCACCTGTTTTCCACAAAGAACAGTTTGTTAGTTTGAAACGGTGGTTGGTTTTTGTGGCCTTGATCATCCCAATTGCTTGATCCCGGCCCCTTTTCCGTTGAGAACTTGCTGCTTGTTGGCCTTGAGGGTGAACCTCTTTTCAAACCGACCGGGTCCAACTCTCAGGGCTTCATTATGTCTCGCCCGTGTGGGCTATGGCCTTTTCACTTTATTCTGCCCTTGGGACCTTTGCCTTTGACTTCCTTTCTTTTCTAATGTTTTTGCTTTGAAAGCATCAACCACCATGGTCAGTCGGGATTGGCCTGACGCACTCGCTGAGGCAGGGTATTTTCTTCGACTCTGACCAGGCGGAGCCCTGTGATGCCGGTCCTGCCACCTTTTCTTTGTACTAGTTACGAAATCAGAGTTAAACCGAAAGGGATTCAAAGAAAAAGTATGCAAAAGGCAAGCACATGATTTTAAAAAGAAGCTCCCTTTCGGGGAAAAGAAAGACTTATCTAGGTTGTGCATGCTAGCTTCAAATGATCATGACATGCTTCTTGGACTGGACGCCCGACCCACACAAACTTTCCAGTTTCTTGTGAACTCATTGATCCGTATTTCAAAAACCAGGGAGCTTTGCCAGGACTCCTTTAGTGATGAGATGTCTTCTTTTCGGCCGACAACGCCCTTTGCGAGTTTTCGCCAATCGACCTCTCTCATTTCTCTTCTCACCATCGCCCGATAGTGCTCTTTGCGAGTCTTCACTAAGCGGACTCTCTCATTTTCATTTTCTCTTCTCGCCATCGCCTTATGGTGCCCAAAGGTTTTCACCGATAAGACTCTCTCATTTTATTTCTCTCAATTTACATTGTGCCAGATTCCAACAAACGTTTTCCACTTCCTTGCTTTCGCCAATTGATCGGAAGGACTTGGACAAGGTTTTGGATGAGGCTCTTAGGGAACTATAACACACCCCAAATGAGAGAAAGGCTTTTGAAATCGGATCTTTGGAGTTGGTTCATCTCATGTTTCAGACAAGGAGCCTGTATTAGGCTCCCCTTTGTTGTAATTTTAATTTCTGATGTAATTTTGCTTTTCTTATTCCATTCTGGGCTGTAATAAATTTGTAATAAATTTTCGGGGATGTTTAGTAAAAGGAGGGTGACTATGGATGAAAAGGGTAGATAACTTGCCTATAGGAAT
>NW_017678896.1:0-1039 GCF_001879085.1 Nicotiana attenuata
CCCATCAGCGCAGCCACTGTTCTTCTTCCCCAAACAACCAAACCCCTTCCCAAAATCGCCAAAATTCAGGCGAGTGAGCCCCAACCTCGCCTCATGCGTTCCCCCCTCTCTCTCCTCGTCACCATATGTGTAACGGTCTCTGACAGAATATTTTCGGTTTCATCCCTCTCTCACGCGCTCTTGATCTCTTGGGATGAATTTCGGATAAATGGGAGCAGTTGGATGTGAGAAATCACATCCACGCCTTCCATTTGTCCAGGTTTCGTTCTATGTGAGATTGGGGGTTGTTCTTTTCGGATTTGGGGATAGAATTTGGGGGATTTCTTGGGAAAGAAGGGAATAGAAGGTTCGAGATTTTCGGAGTTTCATATATAAGGTAAGTTCTTGTTTAAGATTAAAGAGGGTTTTCCGGAAGATTTTCAGAGGGATTTTCGGTTTTGGAGATTTCTTTTAAAGAAATTGAAAGAAAAGAATCAGTGCGGAAAGTTTTCTTCTTCTCGTCTATTGTTCGTTTTTCTCTTATATCAGAACAGAACAAATGTTATGGAGGTTCCTTGATTTCATTTGATATGAGTTTTATTGAGCATTTCGAAATAATAGAGTCTCTTCATTTCGATTCTGGATTTTGAGTAAAAATGGAAGTCGTTTGAGAAGCTTGAGTCTGTTGCTGCTCGAGGGTTGATTTTAGCTGCTATTTGCTTCCTCTTGGTCGATTTCAAGGTTGTACTAATTCAGTTTCTTAATTCCAGGTTCATTTCTCTTCTTCATTTTAGTTCCCGTTGTAAATCGATTTCTGAACGAGCTATAAAATGGGTTGAAGTTTGAAATAATAACTGAGATTTGTGTGGTCATCCTAGGTTCATCTTGCTGCTCTGTTTTTCTTTCTCTTGTTTGTATTAGCCTCTACCATGATTTCATATGTGTGCTAAGGAATGTTCGTATGGTCCTCTAGTCTCAGAATCCACCGGAACATGTGACCGTGTGTGTTCATCTGCCTCGTTTATCACTGTTCGATCATTAGTTTAGTTTAAAAAAACTG
>NW_017678896.1:5985-19297 GCF_001879085.1 Nicotiana attenuata
AAGTCATCGCCTTCATATGGAAGAATATCATCTGCCGTTTTGGCATCCCCAAGGAAATCAGCTGCGACAACGGGCGACAGTTCATCGGCCAAAAAACAACAGAGTTCTTCGACAAATGGCATATTAAGCGAATACTCTCCACGCCATATCACCCCGCCGCCAACGGCCAAGCAGAGTCTTCCAATAAAACCATACTGAACATACTGAAGAAGAAACTCGAGGAAGCCAAAGGGCTATGGCCCGAGCTACTGCCGGAAGTGTTGTGGGCACACCGGACCTCACCAAAATCCTCCACAGGAGAAACACCATACTCACTGGTCTATGGAACCGACGCGGTCATACCAGTCGAAATCGGCAAACCAAGCTTGAGGTATTCACATACCAGCGGAGCAGAGAACGACATAAACAGACTTCAAGACCTCGATGAGGCCGAGGAAAGAAGAGAAATGGCCCACATAAGAATGGTGGCTCAGAAACAACAAGTCGAAAGATACTACAACAAGAAAGCCAAAATAAGACCACTCAAAGTGGGAGACTACGTCCTCAAAGCCAAAACATTGGCATCAAAAGACCCAAGCGAAGGAAAACTGGGCACCAACTGGGACGGACCCTACAAAATCACAGCAGCAGCAAGTAAAGGAGCTTTTCAATTAGAAACAATGGAAGGAAAAACGCTCCAAAACAATTGGAACGTCGCCCACCTCAAGTATTTCCATTTCTGAAAGGCGCTCCCGAGTCGCACTATTTTTCCCTTACCCGAGTTTTGTCCCAATTGGGTTTTCTCGGGGAGGTTTTTAACGAGGCGGCAGAGGGGGCACCCGGAGATATTTGCGGAACAAGTTTATCATACCATCCACTCCATACGCTCTCCTGACTGCCATGACAAAGGGACTGAACTAGCATGATCTCCAATGTATAAACGGCTAAGGCCATCTCCAATGTATGAACGGCTAAGGCCATCTCCAATGTATAAACGGCTAAGGCCATCTCCAATGTATGAACGGCTAAGGCCATCTCCAATGAATGAACGGCTAAGGCCATCTCCAATGTATGAACGGCTAAGGCCATCTCCAATGTATAAACGACTAAGGACATCTCCAATGTATGAACGGCTAAGACCATCTCCAATGTATGAATGGCTAAGGCCATCTCCAATGTATGAACGGCTAAGGCCATCGATAGTATTATGGCTAAGGCCATCGTCGTCAACAAGACCCAGCTCGACTGCGACAAACAAGTAATTCGACGACAGTCGAAGTTACGTACATGGCTAAGGCCATCGATAGTATTATGGCTAAGGCCATCGTCGTCAACAAGTCGACCCAGCTCGACTGCGACAAACAAGTAATTCGACGACAGTCGAAGTTACGTACATGGCTAAGGCCATCGATAGTATTATGGCTAAGGCCATCGTCGTCAACAAGTCGACCCAGCTCGACTGCGACAAACAAGTAATTCGACGACAGTCGAAGTTACGTACATGGCTAAGGCCATCGATAGTATTATGGCTAAGGCCATCGTCATCAACAAGTTGACCCAGCTCGACTGTGACAAACAAGTAATTCGACGATAGTCGAAGTTAGTATGGCTAAGGCCATCGTCGTCAATAAATCGACCAGCTCGACCACTACAAACAAGTAATTCGACGACAGTCGAAGGTACGTACATGGCTAAGGCCATCGACAGTATTATGGCTAAGGCCAATTGGACCTAACAGTCACCAATCCTGTCCGACTACGACGAAAGGCACTCAACTAACAAGTGAAGTGATGCCATTATTAGCTAAAGCAACCACTATTTAGCATCAAAGCCGCATCCTATCGACGGATAACACAGACAACGTTCGAGAAACACACTGAAAATCCTACAAATGAGCATCCGCTCTGCGGAGACAAGGTACCGAAAATAAAAGATACAAAAGGAAAAGAATGGCAAGAAAAGTACGGCTTTCATTATCATTCAAAAAATGCATGTACACGTGACCTTACAAAAGGTCCCATTTACATTCCAAAAATACAACAAAATAAAATAAATACAAGTCCTAAGAGGCTTCGCCGCTTCGCCCGTCACCCCCAACGTGACCGCCATTCTGCTCTTCGTCCCCCGCCTGACCGACATCTTGTTCATCGCCGCCCCCGGGTTGATAAGTTGCAGAAATCCAAGAGCCGGATTCTAGACGGTTGACGTCTTCGGAGTTATAGCCCGCCCGATCTGGGGAATCAGAACTATACCCACAAGTTTCACAGCGACGCGGGCTATGCGCCGTTGCTTCTGAACCTCCGCCTCAGTGGCTCGACCCGCATCTAAGAACTCCTCGAATACGACCAATCTGGCCTCGGCGTACACCCACATATCATGCGCCTCACGATGCGCATCCTCATCAGGCCTTGGTGCAGCAGTCCGCTTAAGGACTTCAATCTCAGCCGCCTTGGCATCGAGTTCGGCGGTCAAAGCGGCGACCTTGATCCGCAAATCAGTAGCTTCCGCCGCTACCCCACGGCCAACCTCCAACTCTTCTTCCTTAGATTGGAGAAGAGTCTCCAGCTCAATGTTCCGAGCCAGAGCAGTCATCAACTGCTCGTCGACCTGCTCCAGCTCGGCCACCCTCCGTTTCAATTGGGCCTCCGACTGTTCGAGCCCCTCACGAAACACCCGAAATTCCAGGTCCTGCTTGAGCAGGTCCGTCAGCGCCCGATGCTTGGTGCGGCACCGATGGTATTTCTTCACCACCTTGTTGAAAGTGGCTGCCTTCTTGTGCGCCCGCCGCCTCCTCTCCACCTCCAAAATGAGAGTCTAAAAAAGGAGAAGAAAAAGAGAAAAGACAGGTCAGTACGCATCACAGTTAGCCCTACGGCACACAGAGAAAATTGAAAGCTACCTGCAAGGCCGCGCCAGCGACCCTCCGAGATAGGTCCCCGTCGCTAACACCCTCCAACATTTCACGCTCAGCAGCCGCGCATAACAGGGTCATATCCGCTGCAGCCTGCTCGCTGTGTTGCAACAGGTTATACCCTCTTGGGATCATAATTCGGCGGTTAGACCTACCCGCCGTCATCTCCACGTGGGCTGGACCCCTCGCCAACCCATCTGCATCTCCACGGGCGGCCTCAGTATCCGCCCTCGCGACACCATCGCCCACTTCTTCAACAGCGGCCAACGAACCGCTCTCCGAAACACGGGCTGGGCTGGCATCGGCAACAGCTCTCCTTTGTGGAGCCGACCTCCCAGAACGGATAGCGTCGGCCATAAAAATCGGCCTTGATACTTGACGAGGTTCACTTACCCTCTCGTCTTCAATCGCTATCCCCTTGCCCATTATCAACCGCCGCCTCTTTCTCTCTGGCGGCTCCTCACCTTCGGAAGTCTCCTCCGTAAGCCGCAGGGACGGCACTGAAGGAATCGCTTCACTTGCAGACGCCGCCATAGGCGCAGCCTCCTGCTGAGTAACCTCTGAAGCGCCATCGCCAAACGAGCCGCAGGGTACGTCTTCGCCATCAGAGTCGGTCTCCGCCCTAGGCGAGGCAACAACGGCCTTCGTCTTCTTGGGGGCGCTCCGACCTGCCAACACGAGTAGGTTAGGTAACAGAATCTAAGGGAGTTTCCAAACCAAGTCCGAAGAATTACCTGTCGGGCCGTACTGTTGAAGAAATGCAGCCCAGGTACGGCATTCCTCCGCATAAGGTAGTAATCTTTCCACCCATGATTTAATATCATCAATAAACTGGGGTGGAGAAGCCCTCGCTACAAAAAAAGAAAAGAGAGAAAAGAATGAAATCACGGTGGCCAAATGGTCAAGGTTGCGAACAGTCATGAAACCTGCAAATAAAGGTACTCATGATCTGGGTTCCACCTTTCCGGGAATCCTTCAGGCTTAGACACCAGGTGCTCCGTCCTGATGTAGAAGTACCTACGCCAGAAGAGGCGGTTGGCCTTGTCGTCAGCCCTAACTACCAAACCCTTCATACCACGGCTTTTCAATTACAACATGGTACCCCTCAGGTAACCAGGGCTGAATAATTGTAAGAGATGGTGAACTGAGACGCCGCACTCAGCCTTAGCCGCGTACGTGGTCAGAATCCTGCACACCTTCAAGGTGTAAGGAGTAAGCTAAGCCGGGCACACATTGTAAAAGCGGCAAAGCTCCTCCGCTAGAGGGAAGATCGGGAGACAATAGCCGATCAAAAATGGGTACTCGTAAAATGTGCAGTACCCAGGCCTGTGCACATTGGCGTAGTCCATCCCAGCCGGAGCCATTTCCACATGGTCCGGAATGTTGTATGTCACTCGAAGGTCGTCTAGATGAGATTACAGTAAATCGCTACGCTCCCAGGGAAGGGCTGGACTTTTCGTTTGAAAATCCCTTCGAATAGGACGTTGTCTACAGAAAGGGGAACGAGGATCTTTTTTACTTCCTCCCCCTCACCGCCAGAGGAAGGCGGAACCCTAGGGTCAGTGTCCTTGGTCTTTTTGCCACCTTGACTACGTTTTACCATGATGATTCTGTTTGGGAAATAACGCACTAACGACGAGAAATATGACTCCAAAAGAAGTGGAGGAATACCACACGAAATAACGGTTACAGGAAAGAAAGACAAAGGAGTAAATCAGAAAATGCTTTCCGAAGGTTTGAAAGTTGAATCGAATTATAGGGATAAGTTGCGCAGAAATCGAAGAGTCATGATTCAAAACGTGCGCGGGAAACCAAAATGTCGCATCATCCTCTGAACCGCCTCGGGGGCAAATATAATAATGACGCATACAGGCGATGACGTCATTCCAAAAAGAAAGCCACGCGTCAGTGGCTCAACAACATCATACATTTTACCTCATTCATGTTGCCGCCCCTGGTCGAGGTCAAATTCTCCTAAGCCGAGGTTTGCATTTCCGCCCATTGAAGACGTCTACCGAATGCGTCTCCAACGAGCGGAGGGACTAACTGTATAGGGTCAAATTTGACCGTCAGCGTCTCTACGCCAATGGGTACGCCTAGTGAGTATACGTCGACTAACGTAAGGGTACGACTTGGACGTGGGGACAAAAGCGACATCGTTTAGGACTCGGTGTCTTCACTAGGAAAACGTTACCTATTTTTGTAACTTTTTGATTATTTCGAGGAAGGTCTCTTATTATATAAGGGAGACTCTCTTATTATATAAGGGAGACCTTCACATTGTAAAAAGGGGGGATTCTGAAAGAATACATCGCTCTCATTTTCTCATACTCTCTCTCTATCGCTATCTCTAACGAATACTTTCTCTTGAGTTCATATTATCACTATTAGATCTACAACAACAACTTCATTTTTCATCTCTAGGTCTATTATATTTGATTACGATTTACCCTTTCTTACTTTTGATTGTTTTTAAGCTTGCAAAGTATATCGATAACTTTTGCGCCAAACAAGTAGCATGTTTTAGCTTTCATTTAAATTGTTTTAATTAGTTTTATTTTGATTGTGATGTATGTGGTCTTGGTTCTTGAATAAGTGCTTTTAATTAGGTAGATAGAAAAATTAGATTTGTTTCTTTCTTGGCAAGGAATAAGAATGGACCATAAGGCAGGTTTTGGACCATGAGGAATCTAGCCAAGTAATAGATCATGTTAGCTAGCCTATTTGCCCCAATAATATCTTGTTCATAAATTTGGCATCACAACAACCTCAAAGATTAGGAAAATAAATAAATGCGCTAGTTGCTCTAGGCGCGTAATAAATCATCACGGCTATGGGTACGGTTCTCGTGACATAGTCGTGATACATAATTCCCAAATTCGAGTGTGCATTTTATGTGACCCGACCATAACTTCGAATAATAATAAAAATAAATATGTTGTAAATCGCGGGTGCATTTCATGTGACGCGGTTTGCAATGTGTACCAAAACAACAAGTGTACACAATCGTGACTTGTTCCAGAAATAACTCCATAAATAAATAAAAGCGGTTATAAAGTTAAAAATGCACAATAGGTTTTAAACATGTATTAATAAGATAATTAGGCCAATTATTAATAGTTAAGCGACCGTGCTAAAACCACGGAACCCGGGAATGCCTAACACCTTCTTCCGGGTTAACAGAATTCCTTATCTAGAATTTCTGGTTTCGCAGACTTTTAAATAAAGTCGAAATTTCCTCGATTTGGGATTTAAAATAAACCGGTGACTTGGGACACCATAATAAATATCCCAAGTGGCGACTCTGAAATAAATAAAATAATCCCATTTCGAATAATGTCACTTAAATTGAAAAAACTCCCTTATATTACCCTTTCGGGTGGTAAAAAAGGAGGTCTGACACCTGATATTTCTCCACTGCCACACTCTTTTCCAGTCTAATTAGTTATTCCTTTCTTTTGTATAGGCCTTTGACAAATTGAAGACCGAATTACGCCATTGTGAAGCCGAATTGCGTAGGGCTTCGAGTGAGGAGAAAACACTTAGGCTTCTCCTTGACGAAAAGGAGGAAGAACTGAAACACCTCCGATCGGAGCTGACCAAAGCTCGTGAATACGAGAGTGAGCTAGAAAAGCAGGTAACCTTTGTTCTGAAAAAATACGGGCTACCTCTCCCATCTTTGGAGGCTAATACTTCAATGTCTCAGCTGCAGCAGAAGCTAGATACAATCGGGCAGCTCCGGGGGGAGGTCGATCAAATCCGATCTGAGTGCAACGAATGGAAAACGAAGATTGGATGCCCTCGTTATGGCTAAAAATGATGCGTTGGCGAAGGCATCGGCCCTCGAGGTCTAACTTTGAAATGCTCAAGGGGGCATCTCGGTTCAAGCTGGCAGAATAATTGAGCTCGAGGCCGGTCTTGCGAAGGCCAAGGCCGAAGTGGTGGAAGTCAGGGCTGAAGCCAGCGTAATACAGGCCAAGGCTGACAGGACGGTGGCCATCTATTTGAAAGATGCTGCCGATGCTCAGATGGAGTTGAGGGAGGCTTCCGATCGGGAAAAAAGAAGTAATGACTATGTCCGACACCAATCTAGAAAGGAGACCCTCGAAGAGATTCATGCTAAGGGCTTTGATCTTTCCGAGGAGATAAAGCAAGCTAAGGCAGATGAGGCTGATGCCAAATTTGTCCTTTCCTCCGATGACGACGATGATGCCGAAGATGATGAAGAGGAGGGGGCTTTCGAAGAAGTTACCCCCGGGGAAGAGGCTGGTCCCGGGGAAACGACAGGTCTGGGCGAAAATGCCCCTCTGGAGTAGGTAGAATTTTTTCATCTTTTTATATATTTTGCTTTGTAGGACCCCCGTATAATATCTTTTTGTATATATAAATGGAGTTTCCTTGGTTGTTTGCCTTCGATTTTCCTTCAGCGTTTGTTAAATTTTTGATGCTCTGAACTTTGAGTGTTGATCCAAAATCGGGGTAGAGTAGACCCTCAAATCTTTGTATTTTGATCAACGATCGATAATAGGTCATTGCCTAATGTTCGATCTTCGAGCTAAGTTTTAGCTCGGGACCTTTGAGTCCGAGCCGGGTAAGGTTTCCGAGCATGGTTTGCTTCGGCCTTAAAGCTCTTTAAATATTGGCCCTTAAGGTCTTTTAGGCTGGCCCTTAGGCTCTTTTAGGTTGGCCCTTAGGCTCTTTAAGGATGGCCCTTAGGCTCTTTTAGGTCGTCCCTTAGGCTCTTTAAGGATGGCCCTTAGGCTCTTTTAATTGGGCCGTTTCGGCCTCTAAAAATGGCTATATAGTTTTTCCCTCATTTCGGCTAAAAGACTTGGTAGAATTTTAGTTATGCCTTATCATGTGTTTTTGTACCCGTTGGGTTTTTCGAAGGCTCGATGTATCGGAACCTTATTAGTCATTTTGTTTGCATGGACATAATCGAGTGCCTCTTAAGGGTTTTCCGAAGGCTGGTGTTATTGAAGCCTTTTGGATTGTTTGAGGGCTGATTTATCGAAGCCCTTAGATTTTTCGGAACCCGATTCTATCGAGGCCCCTTATATTTTGCTTTTGCTGAGGGTAGCCTGATTTAACTGGTTTTTTAATGTTTAAAGGCCTTTAATTTTATAGCGGAAATCGGACTTCTCTGAATCGCATTATTTTGGCCGTAGCCTTTTTGTGACCTTAGTCTTTAGTGTGGCCGTAGCCTTCGGGTTTGTCACTTGGACTTGTTTCCCGATAATTTTTCGAACTTGTTCGAAAAGTTAGTCCCCGAGTCAATTGGTCTTGGCCTTCGTTTTGAGGGGGTGCCTCTTTGAGGTCTTATGAATCCGAATTTTTGATGATTCAGATGTATTGACTGTCAGTGACAGTCCCTGGGTATTTCGGGGTACGTTGGCCCTTGAGCCGCTTCCCGTAGGATTGTAAGTGTAGAGCTCGTATGATATACAAAGTGTTTTTGATGTAACCAGAATGCTTCTTTAAATAGTTGATACATGCGTACATGTTTTGCCGTCGGGGCTCGACTATTCTATATGGACACGGTTCATTCGACTGTTTGGCCCATTACAAAGTTTTCCTATCAAGGCCCTCTTAGGCGTGAAACACCTTTCTCAAAAATATAACTTCCGAGGGTGATGCCCCCCAGCAATCGAGGTTGATCGAAAAGAAACCTTGAATACTTATTGACTGTTCCTTAGGTAGCATATATTTGTTGCCTCGTTAGAAACCTTGCCGGTAAAACCCATTTGGGATAAAACCCGATCTAAGGAAAAAAGAGTGCAACGCATGCTTTCAAACCCAAGGTCTTCGAGCTGAAAGATGCCTCTATTGATACCCAATTTTTCCTCATATATTTTTAATACATATATATACTTTCAAAATAGTATAAGCATGCATAAACATTTTTATAATTTTTTTTCTATAATTTTTAAAATCCCCAAATTAATTTATTTCCTCTCTATATTTATAAAATATCCAATAATTATCCTTCAAATTACTTTTGTGATGATTTAGTCATCTAAATTCTTTATTTATGCCAATATAGTATTTAAATATTTTTATAGTTATATTTGCATTTTTAGGCAAATTGCACATCTTTGCAATAATAGCCCATATTAATGTATAATTACATTATTGATGCATAAATTGGTCTTTATATTTATTTTTTTAAAATGTCAAATAAACATTTTAAATCATTTTAGCACACAAAGATATTTTTTGGAATTCATTTATTATTTTTATAAATTACATAGTACTAAAAATGGCTATTTAAAATCTGGCCTATTTTTATTTTCAATGTCAGCCCCAATTTAACCCAATACCCAGCCCAACTTTTAAACCTAAACTTACTCAGGCCCAATACCCATCCGCCTGAACCGATCCACCCGAAAACTCTTTCAATCTCGGCCGTTGATCACAAAGATCAACGGCCACAATCCTCCCTTTCCTTTTTTAGTTCAAACGACCCCTAAACCCTAACCATTTCTCACACATCGCCGCCCTTGAATCCCCTTCTCTCTGGTTCTCTCTGAAACCCAACCCCTAACCCTAATCGCCATCACCTAAAATCAGCCCTAATCCTTTGAATCCCTGTCCGATCTATGGCATCCTATGGCTGTACGAAGCCTCTACTTGTCTCCTATCCCCTTGGTTGTTCGATTATGTGGTTTTTGTGGAAAGAACTAGAAGAGATCTGGTCCAGATCTCGTTCAAAGCTCTTTAAGGGTTCGTCCATGCTTTGCGAGTGATTCCTACTGAAATTTCATGGTTCAAATCTCTGGTTCAAAACCAGGTTTTCTTTACCCCTCTTTTCTCCTCTAAACCCTAATCTTCGGACATGAATCCATCCGATCTTTGTAGATTTGGAAGGGGTTCTGACTTTGTCCATGACTTTGCTTCAAAAATATCTTGTTTCTTTACTGTCAACCGATTTTAGTACTATATCTTGGTCTCTTTGCTATCTACTGTTTGAATCTCTGCACACCTAAAATGTTTTCGAGTTCCTGTGATTTTTTCTTTAAGTTCCTCTTATTCCTCTACTACTGACCGATTTCAAGCACTATAATACTTCAAGTTTTTGACTTCTGTGGCTAGGGTTTCCTGAAATTTTCTTTCTAAAAAACGTTTAATGATTTTTTGAGTGTTTATATCTTCTGTTTCTTGTGTGTTTTGATCGATTTTCATGAAGATTGCTTTAACCCTAACTTGTTTATGCTAAAAGCCCTAATCTCTCGGCATTATTGTTTGGATTCTGAGTTCGTCTAGGTTATTTGGGTACTGACTTTGTCCTATGCTTTGTTTATGTGATTCTTCTTAGCCTAATCCGATGACTTTCGATCCTAATGTGCCTCTACTGATGTTCTTGGTTTAACTCTTCTGCTAAATCTATATGTCAATGTTCATTTTTTACCTATTCATGGTAAACCTATATTTTTCTCCTTAAATCAGTGATTGATTTGGATTCTTGATTTATTAGTTTGTTTTTTTAAGACCTATTCCTGACTATTTCCTTACTTACAATCTTGAGTAGTTTTACCTTGTTCGATTAACCGTGATATTTACTGATTCTTTACCAATCATTTCCTAAATTAAAATTCTATTTATTTCCCCTTAATTGCTCGTTTGATTTTCTTTCCTTAAATGTGTTCTGCCTTGCCCGTTGGTTGATTACCCTTAATTAAGGGAAAATTATACTAACTAATGTATAATTGATTTTGTGGCTTCCTTAATTGCAGAAGGGTTGATTTCCTTACCTTATTTTCCTTGATTCTTAACTGCTATATATGCTCTCCTTTACTCCTCACTTCTGGACACGAACACTAGTTCATCTACACTCTCACACTCTCAAAGCTCTATATTCTCTTCAGTTCCTTGCAATTCCTATTAGTCCAGCCGGCGGTAAGCCAAGGCTGGCTACTTGCACCATCTCTGCTCTATACCCTGTATTCTCTCCTTAACTGGTATGTTCTGATTCAATTCACATTCCAAACTATGTGTTTTCTTTGTTGCCGCAGTTCCTCAGTTTGTGATTTCCAGTTCTATGTGCTATTCTACTCAATATGCAATCAACATGCCTAGGTTACTGTATCACAAAGCATGTCTAAGCTTATTCTGTTAAAGGCTATAACTATTATACTATTTAGCATGCCGATCCCGCTTTAAATAATTGGTTCACTAGCATATCACAAGCTGCATTGTGTGTTCATGATTTCATCCAGCATGACCAAATTCTGCCTGTTCTGTATATGATTAGTATTTCTAAAGCCTTGAATGCTTCATGAAGTGTTTGTCTAGTTTGATCATCTAAGTCCAACTTGTTCTATTTCACTAATGAGATCCTATTTGTGTCTAGAATCTGTGTATTCTCAACTTAACTTTGCAACTACAATCTGTGTATTTGTTTGCCATCACTAAGGTGCATTCTATGTGTCCCTCTACCCCTTTCCTTTGTGTGAAGTCTGTTCTGAAACTGTGTGTTTTATGACTTGCTCTCTGATTGTAAAAATGTTCTTCATGTTTCTCAAACTATTTCTACCCTACCTATGGTCTGGTTTTTCAGAAAATTCTTGCCATTACTAAGACCTTCTTTCTACTGTCTACCAAACTCTTTCAATTCATTATGCACTCTCACATTACTCTTAGATTAACTAAGTCTCGCCCCTCTGGTATGCGTACTGCTTTGAGATCCTTGAGATCTCTCTGAACTCTGGCATATCAGGGCTGGCACTTCCACGCTGCACATAATCAGTCTCTATTTGGTGAAAGTCTGGGTGTGAGCACTGCCCGGGATCCTTGAGATCCTTAGGGAACTCTAACACATGAATTGGGCTATGGAACTTTGGGTGTTTGAGATCAGTAAAGGCTTGGTACACCATGACTGTTTTGGGCCTACTTCAGGACCCCTATAGATTAATTTCTTTTCTATTTTTTATGTAATTTATATTCAGTTCTTGGTCTGTAATAACTATTGTAAACAAACAGTGGGGTGATTAGTGAAAAAAGGGAGGGTAGTTATATCTATTGTGGGTAGGATTGGATAGGTATCATGCCTATAGGGTTATGTTGATTCAAATGTGTTTGTTATATTTACTTTACTTCCACACAATTAGAAACCATGCCTATAGGATCTAAATGGCTTTAATAATAGAGATTATGCCTATAGGGTTAAAATCAGCTTTTACTAATAGAGATCATGCCTATAGGGTTAAAATCAGCTTTTAATAATTAGATACCATGCCTATAGGAGTTAAATCAGCTCTAATAGAAATCATGCCTATAGAACATAAAACCAGTTTAATTAGAAAACAGTTTAATTCACGGGTGTTTTGAATTGGATTAGTTAATTCATTTGTCACTTCATTAATAAGTTTTTCAAGCGCTGCCTTAAGTTAATACTGCTAGAAAGCATGCCTATAGATCTCAAGTTGTCGTTTAAAAATTGTTTTACTGTTTCACTGATTCATATAGATATCATGTTCTTAGGACATCACTATTATGTGCTTAGGCAAGCCTATAGGGCGATTAAAATCCTGCAATTATAAAACAGCGCCTTGAGACTGCTCGCTTTTAATAGGTCTAAAATCAGTAGGATTTAGTTCTTTGATACTCTGGCCTGAATTCAGTGCTGTCTAATCTCTTCTTACCTAAGATATCATGTTCTAGGGTTTTCTCTTAGAATACCTTACACAATTGTTTGAGACGTGCATTTATTTGTCCATCTTGTGGAGGTAAAATGTGAGCCTTTAGTTGTTACCTCTTTAAATGCAGTCCTAGTTGTTTTGATTGACTCCTAGACTCTTCTCCTTTAAATACCTTAGGATGGTCTAGAACTACCTAAAATTAGAGGTCCTAAAATACCTCCAGGGCCACGAGGAAGGGACGGGTAGTGCACACATAGGATACTTTTCAAGGTTGATAGAACGCTTTAGGCTACGACCCAGGGGAGGGAATTGGGTAGTAAGGATATGATGACTACGCGCTAATGTCACGTGTAGCCCCTCATTGAGGAGTGATTACCGGGCATTGTGTGGGTATGATCCTGTAGGCTAACCAACCTAGGACCCCCTTTTCCCAACTCCCGTTGTTTAAATGAATTTACTTTTCTTCATATATGTGCAATTTGTTCAAACCTTTTCCCTTGTTTCATTTATTTGGATCATACATGTGCTTAGAATGTCAAAACATGCCTTTACTTGCAAGTACGTGCTTAAATTGTTTATTTGTTAAAAGTACTTACTCACATGAATATAAGTTCGGCCGGGACCCACCATTGTGGACCGCGAGGGTGCCTAACACCTTCCCCTCAAGGTTATTTCGAGCCCTTACCCTAAATCTCTAGTAATGCAAATTAGTCCATGAGTTAACTGCTCAAGGTGCCCTAACGCACCATAATTCGTTAGGTGGCGACTCTTCAAAAACCCAATT
>NW_017678897.1:0-2128 GCF_001879085.1 Nicotiana attenuata
AGTATCAGTCTAGTTTTTACATTTGCTTTAANTTACTTTTCTATACCTACACTATACACTTTTCAGTAAACCTTTATACGTCATTTTTTGGCTTAGGGAAATCGTTTGACTTGTCTGGAATGGAAACTACTGGGTTTTAAAANNNGGTAACTATAATGACACTTGACTAGTTTGTTGATTTTAAACCTTTNTAAACGTTTACCTTAGTTTCCAAGGTTTCCCTAAGTGAAATTTGACCTTTCTCTCTAGGTNTTAGAGTTCACTGGCTTTAAGATTTGACTTAAACTTGATTGGATCGTGCTTCGAGGTTGGCTTGGTGTGGTATAAGTTTTCAAATTTTCTACCTAAAGTTTCGACTTCGGTTTTACTTTTTATGTATTTTTGTGTTTGTTGTTGTTGTTGTGGTTAAATTTTTTCGACTTTCTAAATATCTGACAAATTGCAGTTAGTTTAAACGATCTCAATCTTTTATGTTTTAGGTCAGTGTGGTTGATGAGCTTGGCATTCCTGTAAAGTTTGTAGGTGTTGGGGAAGGTGTAGATGACCTCCAACCGTTCAATGCTGAGGAATTTGTTAATGCTATCTTCCAATGAGGCATGATCCAGCGACAATTTCTCCCAGATTCTAAAAAGTACGTGACTCTTTTTAATTTACAGCATATGATGGTGGTAAGTTGTTATGGTCTTTCAACCCGTATTTAGTTCTAGTCTCTTAGGTGATACAAGATTTAAATCACAAAAGTAATCAATATTCTTGGAATCTCAACCTGATAGTGAAGCTAGGAACTACCATGGCTATAGGGAAAATTAGAACACGTTTCTTGTGGTAACATTGTTCGTCATTCTTTATGTCACAATATAATGAAGATCAATTTATTAGATTCTGGAAACATTCATTTATTATTTATGCAGTTCAAATTAAAAATAGTTGGAGAGGCATCTGTGAATTCCGTGCCTTATGCTGAAGTAAACTCATCCCGACATACTCATAAGCGTCTGGTATTACTCTTTTTTTGCTCACTGGACAAGCTCAATGCACAAAAGGAAGCTATGGAACAAGATATTACGATGAACGTCGTTACACGACTTCAACGTCTCAACCCCGATTTAAGACTTGATCCTGACATGCTAATATCCAGTGCTCGTGCACCTGGCGAAGCTGCTTCTGCACAACAAGGTGCTATTCAACCAATCAATCGTCCATCCGCTGGCAGTAACAATCAAGGTTAGTCCGTACCAAGTGCTTTCTAAATTCATAAATGTTTGGTATTCTTTTAAAGAACACTTAGTTTGTAAAGAACAAATGCAAATTATTTAGGTGAAAGCAAGGTACTTGTATTTGTACAGTAGAGTGCCAGGATTCTTCATTTAAATTAAGTTTAGCTGACAATCTATTTGTATATGGACATGTGCTTGATTGTTTGGTCATTTGTTAGAACAAAAAAATAAGACATTCTATGATAAATGCCGCAAGAGTGTTATACCCATAACAAGGCAAAATGAGTAGAATGTCTACTGAAGAAGTAGCCATCAACTTGTCATATCTCAACCTAGAATGTCTTTTTATAATCTACCAATGTTTAGCTATTCAACAACTTGTAGGCTAGACTAGCTTGTCCGGTAGCTAATGTTTATCTGACTGCTAGTTTCCTTCCTCATTTATCTTTTATCTTGAAAAACAAGGAGTCCCTTTGACAAGCTGAAAATTTTTGTGCACTTAGTTAATGTCTACGCTCTAAATTTTGCAATTAGAGCGTCCAGCACTGTCCAACACCATATTGTTTACAGCACTGTCCAGCACCATATTGTTGGCTGAGTTTTTGATTTTCCTCTCAGCATATCTTCCCTGGATAGGTGATTGTCTTTCTTTTGGTATCTGGCATTCATCTCCTTGTTTTCTGTTGGAACTTCTGAATTTATTCCATATTGTGATTGCATGTAAGAATGCTGCATCATAACAATATCCCTATGTGCTTTGTCTATCCCTTATTGTTTCATTCTGTGATGCATCGAGGTGGCTATTGTGGTGTGTTCAAATCTGCTGCCTGTGTACCTATAGTCGTATGGTGTCCACTTGCTTATTGTTGTGTACTCTTGACCATGTACTACCTGTGATGTTGTGAAAGATT
>NW_017678897.1:2373-6400 GCF_001879085.1 Nicotiana attenuata
CCCTGACACGTGGGCAACACCCTACCATCATATTACTACTGCAGAATAGTCATTAATAAGCATTGCGGCAACTTGTGCCTAGCCTCAAAGCCCTCGAAAATATCGCTACTGGGCTGAAACAATAAAATATTCTTCTATAAGGCGACGACAATAATCTGATCAGCTATACCGGGAGAAACATCCCGTATCACATCTGTAGTACCATTACGGTTCTTCAATTTTCAATTTATAACAAGCGGTTCGCGTCGCATAGGATTGAGTAAGAAAAAAACAAAGGCATAAGCCTCTCATGAAATCGAATCGCACGATAAGGAATCAAGAAGGGAAGTACACCTAACAGTCCTGCAGCCTCCCGAGGATAAGTACAGACGTCTCCGTACCGATCCGCGAGACTGTATTAGACTTGCTCATGACTCGTGAGACCCTGGGAACCTAGTGCTCTGATACCATGTTGTCACGACCCAAATCCTTTACGGGTCGTGATGGCGCCGGACACCGTTGTCAGGCAAGCCAACTAAATTATCAATTAAATTCTCTTTTAATACCTTCGAAAATCTAAGAGTTCTCCTTCCATTTTTCATATATAAAACAATCTCTATTTCAATTCAAAATAAGAAATAACTATTAACACACATCTTTCGAAAAACCATCCCAGAACCCGGTGTCACAAGTGCATGAGCAACTACTGATAAGGAAAATAAATTACAATGTCTGCCCGAAATACAGTGGACAGGAAATAAATAAATAAAGTACTGGAAGGAAACTACATTAGCTGTGGGTCTCCTCGAACAATGCAGCTCACCTAGTCCCCAAATCATCCGAGCTGCTATCTAATGTGAAATATACCTGTGCAACAAAAATGCACAGAAGTGTAGTATGAGTACGTAATCAACGTGTACTCAGTGAGTATCCCGCCTAACCCCGAAGAGGTAGAGACGAGATGGTCAATTGGACACTCACTAGCAGTCCAATAATAATATATTAAACGTGTGAGGAAATCATGGATTCATATAGCATGTTCTAATTCACAAAGTTGTAAAACAGGTAAACACCCTTTAACAATTAACAAAGGACTTTCAAGATTTTACTTTTCTTCCTTTAATCAGTTCATCTCAAGCCATGAAAGGCAATGTCATCATTTAAGATTCCTCATGCATCGATATATAAAAGATATCATGCGCAAATCATACCGAGGCGACGGCCCGATCCAACAGAAAGTAAATGTGCACTTGCCGAGGGTCGACGGCGCGTCTATAGATGCATCTATTTTCTGCCGAGGCGTTCGGCCCGTTCCAAAATAAACGCATATCCTGCTCGCGAATCATACATGCGACGCAGGTACACATAGAGATACATGGGAGTGTTTATCAAAATATATCCAGCTTTCTTTTAACAAGTTTTAAGAAGTAAGGTTAAATCCCTTTAGAAATTCATTTACAAATTCCATGTGATATAAGCGATTTAAGCTATCAAAGAGTTTACAATCAATCCACGTATTCATGCTTTTGGGTCCTAGACTACCCGGACAATAGCATACTAGTAGCTACGCACGGACTCTCGTCACCTCGTGCGTACGTAGCCCCAACAAATAGGAGCACATAACCAATTAAACTCACCTATGGGGTAAATTCCCCCTCACAAGATTAGAAATGAGACTCACCTCGCTCCGAAGACTCATAACCAGCATTCTACATTCTTCCGAAAGTTTGAACCAACGCACAATGCACCAAAACTAGCCAATTAACGACAAACTAATGAGAACATGCTCAAATACTAGTTAGAAATTCAAATCATACAGATTCCCAACTCCGCTTAGTGAAATGACCAAAATACCCTCGGGCCTATGTGCCCGAATTCCGAAACTTCTCGAAGAAAAAGGTTACCCATGACCTTAGGAACTCAAACATATGATTTTCACCTAATTCCATACTCAAAATCGTGGCCAAATTCGAAGAAATGTAAATTCCTAGGTTTTCCACCAAAACCCCAAATTTAGATAATTTCCTTGCCTAAATCCATGTATAAACCTTGTATTTAACTCAAAGCTAGCATAAATTACTTACCTCATGACAAGTGACGAAAATGGCATCTCCAAGTTGCTCCCCATCGACTCCAATGGAAGAAAAATGGGGTTGAAATGAACTCAACCCCGAACATAAAACATCTCACTGCCCCAGCTGCTTCCACTTCTGTGGAAATAGTTCCGCTTCTGCGGATGTCGCTTCTGCGACTTTTCGCCGCTTTTGCGGCTTTGGACAAAAGGAAGCTGACTGCTTCTGCGGTCTAGGGGTCGCTTAAGAGGAACCGCTTCTGCGGTTTCCTTGGACCTGGCCCCCTTCCGCTTCTGCGAGCTTTTGACCGCATCTGCGGTCCCGCTTCTGCGGTCCAAGAACCGCAGATGCGGTTATGATAGAAGCAGCAAATCTCAAGCCTTCCCAAATTCCATTTTTGATCCGTTAACCACCCGGAATCCACCCGAGGCCCCCGGAACCCCGACCAATCATACCAACCAATCCCAAAACACATTACGGACTTTCTCGAGGCCTCAAATCACATCAAACAACGCTAAAATCATGAATCAACCCCCAATCCAAGCTTTATGAACTTTAGAACTTCCAACTTCTACTTTCGATGCTTAAACCTGTCAAATCACGTCCGATTGACCTCAAATTTTGCACGCAAGTCATATTTGACATTGCGGACCTACTGCAACTTTCGGAATCGGATTCCGACCCCGATATCAAAAAGTCAACCTCCGGTCAAACTTCTCAATAACCTTCAAATTTCCATCCTTAGCCAAATGGCTCCAAAATGTCCTACGGACCTCCGAATTCACTTCCAATCGCGCCCCCAACTCCAGAATCACCATACGGAGCTATTCACAGTCTCGGAATTCCAAACGGACATCGATAACTCTGAAATGCACTTCGAACCAAACTTATGAAATTCCTTCTAAAATGCTAACTTCCACAATAGGCGCCAAAACACTCCCGGGTTATCCAAAACCCAAACCAGGCATATGCCCAAGTCCGAAATCATCATACGAACCTACCGGAACCTTCGGATCCTGATTTCGAGGCTGTTTACTCAAAATTCCAATCCTAGTTCATTTTTTCAACTTTAAGTTTCTGAAATGAGAATTCTCTTTCTAAATTAACTTTGAACTTCCTGAAACTTAATTCCGACCACGTGTACAAGTCAAAATACCTGAAATGAAGTTGTTCACGGCCTCCGACTGCTGAACGGAGTGCTAGGACTCAAAACGACCGGTCGGGTCGTTACAGTTTCCTTTTTGAGAATTTTCTTAATAAGTAAAATCCTTTTCTTTTCAAGAAATAGTTAATTTGAAGCTGATTTTACAAGATTCATCTATATCCAGTATCAGTCTATTTACTGTGCTAATATTCTTTCTAGACCTACTATATCACTTCAAGAAACTTATCGCATTTTTGCAGGAAATCTTGCTTGTTCTGGATGGAACTACTGGTTTAAATATGCTTCCTCAAGCAAGAGAGTTTAATGACATAATGACACTTGACAGTTTGTTGATTTAAACCTTTATAAGTTACCTTAGTTCAAGGTTCCTTATGAAATTGCCTTCTTCTCTAGGTTGTTAGAGTCACTGGCTTAATATTGACTAAACTTGATGGATCTGCTCGAGGTGGCTGTGTGGTATAATTTCAATTCTCCAAAGTTAGCTCGTTTTACTTTTTATGATTTTGTTGTTGTTGTTGTTGTTGTGGTTAATTTTTCTCTCTAAATATCTGACAAATTGCAGTTAGTTAAACGATCTCAATCTTTTATGTTTTAGGTCAGTGTGGTTGATGAGCTTGGCATTCCTGTAAAGTTTGTAGGTGTTGGGGAAGGTGTAGATGACCTCCAACCGTTCAATGCTGAGGAATTTGTTAATGCTATCTTCCAATGAGGCATGATCCAGCGACAATTTCTCCCAGATTCTAAAAAGTACGTGACTCTTTTTAATTTACTAGCATATGATGGTGGTAAGTTGTTATGGTCTTTCAACCCG
>NW_017678897.1:10703-19296 GCF_001879085.1 Nicotiana attenuata
ATTTGTTTCAAATAATTGCTCGAGTCATCGAGCCGTACCTGTTTGGATGTTTTCAAAATTTAATTAATGCATCGTCATTTAGTATTTATTATTATCTTTTTACATTTTTCCTCTACAACATTATTATTACGTTTTCTTGATGAACCGATAATTGTGACATGTAATGAGACAACGCAATATAAGGATAGTGACTCAGAAGTAGAGGATGAAATACCTGAGGAAGTTATCAGAGAAGTTGAGAATTTTGAGAACAAACCTAAGTCCAACCTGGACGAAACCGAGGCAATCAATTTGGTAGATTCCGAAACCGTCAAAGAGACTCGCATAAGCATTCACCTATCACCGTCAGAAAAGGAAGAATACACTCGTTTCTTGAAAGAATATGAGGATATTTTTGCGTGGTCATATGATGACATGACTGGCCTAAGCACATCTATAGTGGCTCATAAGTTGCCTACCAATCCAAGGTGTCCGCCGGTTAAGCAAAAACTCAGAAAATTCAAACCAGACATGAGCCTGAAAATCAAGGAAGAGGTCACTAAGCAGATCAAAGCCAAAGTCCTCAGGGTAGTTGAGTACTTCCGAAGAAAGACGGAAAAGTAAGAGTGTGTGTTAACTATCAGGATTTAAACAGAGCAAGTCCCAAGGACGATTTCCCACTGCCAAATATACACATTCTGATCGACAATTGCGCCAAGCATGAACTCCAATCCTTCGTAGATTGCTTCGAGGGTTATCATCAGATTTGGATAGACGAAGAAGACGCAGAGAAAATAGTCTTCATTACACCGTGGGGAGTGTACTGCTACAAAATGATCCCATTCGGTCTAAAAAATGTTGGGGCTACCTATATGAGAGCCATGACGACCATCTTCCATGATATGATACACAAGGAAATAGAGGTGTATGTTGACGATGTCATCATCAAATCCAAGAGGGTTGCAGATCACATAGCAGACTTGAGAAAGTTCTTTGACAGGCTAAGGAGGTACAATCTAAAATTGAACCCCGCAAAATGTACATTCGGGTTCCTATTGGAAAGATGTTGGGATTCATTGTCAGCCGCCGAGGAATCGAGCTGGACCCGTCCAAAGTTAAGGCTATCTAAGAGCTACCACCATCAAAAAGCAAAAAGGACGTGATGAGCTTCCTGGGACGCCTCAACTACATTAGCCGCTTCATAGCACAGTCCACGGTAATATGTGAACCCATCTTTAAAATGTTGAGGAAGGATGCTGAAACCAGTTGGACCGAGGATTGTCAGAAGGCTTTTGACAAAATCAAGGAATACATGTCTACACCGCCAGTCCTAGTCCCGCCAGAACCTGGGAGACCTTTTCTACTCTATATATCCGTATTAGATGGAGCTTTCGGATGTGTTTTGGGACAACATGACGAGACAGGAAGAAAGGAGCAAGCCATATACTACTTGAGTAAGAAGTTCACACCTTATGAAGCACGATACTCTCTGCCGGAACGCACTTGTTGTGCTTTGACCTAGACAGCTCAAAAATTGAGGCATTACTTCTGTGCCAATACCACATACACCATATCCAGGATGGACCCTCTGAAGTACATCTTTCAGAAGCCCATGCCAACCGGAAAGTTAGCCAAGTGGAAGATATTGTTAAGTGAGTTCGATATCATCTATGTAACTCAGAAGGTGGTCAAAGGACAAGCATTGGCAGACCATCTTGCTGAAAATCCTGTGGGAGGAGAATACGAACCATTAAAAACGTATTTTCCTGATGAAAAAGTATCATTCGTAGGAGTGGACATTGCTGAAGCCTACGACGGTTGGAGAATGTTCTTCGATGGGGCCGCAAACTTCAAAGCAGTGGGCATTGGAGCAGTTTTGGTATCAGAAAAAGGTCAACATTACCCGGTATCCGCAAAGCTTAGGTTTTCGTGGACCAACAATATGGCAGAATATGAGGCTTGCATCATGGGGCTCAATTTGGCCATTTGTATGAATATACAAGAGTTGCTGGTAATTGGCGATTCAGATCTGTCGGTACATCAGGTTCAAGGAGAATGGGCTACAAAAAATACCAAGATACTACCATACTTGTATCATGTGCAAGAATTAATGAAGAGGTTCACAAAGATAGAATTCAAACATGTTCCAAGAGTCCAGAACGAGTTCACAGACGCACTGGCCACCATATCATCAATGATACAACATCTGGACAAGAATTTCATCAATCCCATCCCAGTGAGGATCCATAATCAACCGGCTTATTGTGCTCATGTTGAAGAAGAAACGGATGGAAAACCTTGGTTCCACGACATCAAAGAATATTTGGCGAAAGGAGAATATCCAGAACAGGCAAACCATACTCAGAAGCGCACTCTGCGGAGGCTGTCCAATCACTTCTTCCAAAGCGGAGGGACCCTGTATAGAAGAACTCCTGATCTGGGATTGTTAAGGTGTGTTGACGCAAAAGAGGCTTCCAGATTGCTTGAGGAGATACATGCCGGAACTTGCGGACCACATATGAACAGTTTTGTTCTATATAAAAAGATACTCAGAGCTGGATATTTTTTGATGACCATGGAAACAGATTGCATCAGGTACGTCCAAAAATGTCACCAATGCTAGGTACATACAGACATGATAAAGGTACCACCAAACGAGCTCAATGCAAGAAGTGCACCTTGGCCTTTTGCTGCCTGGGGAATGGATGTCATCGGTCCAATCGAGCCCACCGCTTCTAACGGGCACCGGTTCATTTTAGTGGCTATCGACTATTTCACAAAATGGGTAGAGGCTGCATCTTACGAAGTTGTAACCAAGAAAGTCGTCGCAGATTTTGTCAAGGATCGTATTGTTTGCCGATTCGGGGTTCCCGAGTCCATTATCACTGATAATGCCGCCAATATCAATAGTGATCTGATGAAAGCTATGTGTGAAACCTTCAAAATCAAGCACAAAAACTCTATAGCATACAGGCCTCAAATGAATGGAGCCGTGGAAGCTGCCAACAAGAATATCAAGAAGATGCTGAGGAAGATGGTAGAAAATAACAAACAATGGCACGAGAAGTTACCCTTTGCCCTATTGGGGTACCGCACTACGGTCCGTACATCAACTGGGGCAACTCCCTATTTACTAGTTTATGGTACCGAAGCTGTCATTCAAGCCGACGTAGAAATTCCTTCTTTAAGGATCATACAAGAAGTCGAACTTAGTGATGCAGAATGGATAAGGAGTTGCTATGAGCAACTAGCCCTCATAGACGGAAAAAGAATGAATGCAGTATGTCACGGTCAGCTTTATCAGAATAGAATGTCCCGAGCTTTCAACAAAAGGGTCAGACCAAGACAATTCGCACCAGGGCAGCTGGTGCTGAAGCGGATCTTCCCGCATTAGGATGAAGCCAGAGGGAAATTTTCACCCAACTGGCAAGTTCCCTACATGGTTCACAGGGTACTAACCGGAGGAGCACTTATACTCGCAGAAATGGACAGAGAAGTTTGGCCAAAACCCATCAATTCGGATGCAGTCAAGAGATACTAAGCTTAGATTGTTTGCATTCATTCATCTGATGTAACTGAACTACGCTTGACCTGATTCCCGTTTAAGAGGGGATACATAGGCAGCCCTATGGGTTCGGTCATATCTTAATAAAATCTTTATTTCCCTAGAACTAGAAACTGGGGCAGAATTTTGAGGAGGACCCTCAAAATTTCGGAACAAGTCCAGCCGATGCCATCATATGCTAGACAGTCAGAAATCGGTTAAGTAACTGGGGCAGAATTTTGAGAAGGATTCTCAAAATTCCGGAGCAGATCCAACAAATTTCGTTGCACGCAGAACGGCCGAAGGATCAAACTGGGGCAGAATTTTGAGGAGGACCCTCAAAATTCTAGTACAAGGAAGCCGCAATGTCTCTAAAAGTGTTACAGTCATTAGTTCATCTAATTTACTTTATATTATATACCACTATGTTTTCTAAAATAATTCTATTTCATCAATAAGTGCATATTTTCGAAAACTTTATTTCTATGGCACGAACCAACAAAGCAAGCAGGGCCTCTAGAACAGAGCAAAGCAAAGAAAGCAGACAAGGGCACGAACCAACCTCCCCCTACAAAACTCACAATTTTTCTTTGGATGCAGGCACAATGAACATAACAGGAGTATTCGCAAATATAAACATATCAAAGTCACTATCCTCATAACAATCAGGCCATCAGACGCAAATATATCTCCAGCTAAGAAATATTCCACTCCTATCTGCTACTTGCTCACTGCATAAGGCTAAGCAATGCCTTCTCTCTGCATGAGACTAAGCCCTGTCTCAAATCTTGCATGAGGCTAAGCCCTGCCTCCATATTTACATAAGCCTAAGCATTGCCTTCCCTCTGCATGAGACTAAGCCCTGTGTCAAACCTTGCATAAGGCTAAGCCCTGCCTTCATATCTGCATAAGGCTAAGCACTGCCTTCCCTTGCATGAGACTAAGCCATGTCTCAAATCTTGCATGAGGCTAAGCCTTACCTCCATATTTGCATAAGGCTAAGCATTGCCTTCTCTTTGAACGAGACTAAGCCCTGTCTCAAATCTTGCATGAGGCTAAGCCCTACCTCCATATTTGCATAAGGCTAAGAATTGCCTTCTCTCTGCATGAGACTAAGCCCTGTCTCAAATCTTGCATGAGGCTAAGCCCTGCCTCCATATTTGCATAAGGCTAAGCATTGCCTTCTCTCTGCATGAGACTAAGCCCTGTCTCAAATCTTGCATGAGGCTAAGCCCTGCCTCCCTATTTGCATAAGGCAAAGCACTGCCTTCTCGTGAGACTAAGCATTGTCTCCCTCTGCATAAGTGTTGCTCCATTTTCAATTTGCATTACCTTCTTCTCTCGGTGCTAAGCTCTGCCCCCAAACTCTGCACGAGGCTAAGAGTTGCCTTGTTATTACCTTTGGTATCATCTCTCTGCACTTCATAGGCTGATGTATAGCCAACTTGTCCAAAGGCGTCATAGTCCGAAGGCATCATCCTCATAGCCTGAAGACACCATGTCATGGCCTGAGGATCTCTCAATACTGCACATCATTATTCAAAGGTGTCATGGTTCAGAGGACTATTCTCATGGCCCGAGAACGTCATTTCATGGCCTACGAATCCCTTATCTCATGATTCATGGCCCGGGACATCATGGTCTAAGGACGTCATCTTCACTGTCCAAAGACTTCATGGTCCAAAGGGAATTTGCATCATGTTTAAATTTACGCAAGGATATATGCTTACAGTGCATCTTTCTATTTGCAGGTAACCCGATGAGCAACCATTATCCCAACAGGAGCAATCCCGCTCCAGTCCTTCACACTATTTCAAACCTAACCGCTCACCGTAACCATTTCACCTATTCAAAACCTTGTGTTTGTTCTTGTGATAACTTCGTCGTATATTTCACCGATGGATCCTAAACTACACACGGCCTTATTTCTGTAAAACCAGGGATATGTAGGCAGCTCGGAAAACCAGAGTGCGGCCTATGTCTCTCAAATCACCCTACTCGGTCAAAATTGGCCATCATATCTTTACCCGATAACTCTTTCATCCTTCCCGGGTAAAGAGGGGCAGCTGTTGATACCTAATTTTTTCCTATATTATTTTCAAAATGCATATATATCTTCAAAATAATGCATGAGCATCAATTAATATTTTTGCATTTTTAAAGATTTTTTATTAATTTATCCCAGTATTTTTATTATATAAACAATTACTAATTGCATCACAAGCGGTTTTATGATAATTTTATTGCTTAATTTTATCATTTATATTTATACTAAGCTTTAATTATTTCATGAATAGCCATATGTACATGTTAGGGTTATAATTGCAATGACTTTGCAATAATAGCCCATGTGTGCATAATTACCTTATTTCACAAGAAAATAACCTTTTGTATTTTTATAATATTAAGTAATTCTTTTAAATCATTTTTATGCATAAAAATCATTTTATCATTTATTAACTATTTTTACAAATTATTTTATCAATTAATTGGGTGTTTAACAAATAGCCTCTTTTAATTTGGTTTAATTTTGGACCTTAGCCCAAATTATTACCCCCAGCCCAATTAAATCATAGCCCAATACCCTGACCTAATTTTTAAACCTGCCCAACCCCTCAGATCAGATCCTGGCCGTTGATAACAAAAGATCAATGGTCCAGGATCATTTTCCTTATTTCAATTAACCCTAACAACCTAACCCTAATCATTTTCTTCCGCCCCGCCGCCCTTGAATCCCTCCTCCTCTCTTCTCTCTCAAACTCTCCCCTAACCCCAGCCCGTCGTCACCGGAAACCCTTCAATCCATGGGGTTTCCCTTTGATTTTAGGCCCCATCCGGCCTCCTATCTCTATTGGCTATTCGATTTCTTTGTTGTTTGATGGAATCTCGAAGAGATTCAACACAGACTTGGCTTCAACTCTTCATTTTCTCGATGAACCTGCCTGTGTTCATCTCTATGTTTGTGAGTGTTGTTATCTTCATGTTTATGGCTTAAACCTCTGGTTCCAAACTGGATTTTTTCTCACCTCTGTCATTTTTTAAAACCCTAGTCACTTTCTACTCGAGTCTGTTCAGATCTCTATAGATCTGAGATGATTTTGAGTTTATCTGATATTTCTCTTTAAAAACCTTGTGTTTTTCTTGTTATTAATCGATTTTAGCTTTTCTGTATAGCTAGGGTTTCATCTTTACGTTTCTGCAAAATTTCTCCAAAGAGTTTGAGTATTTTGACTCCGGTTCTCTTTGTTTGCTCGACTGGTTTTCATATCTATGTTCTAATCCCTAGGGTTTCTAATCATTTCGCTGTTTGTTCTGATATTTGCCCGTTATTCCTTGGCCCTGTCAATTAACAGAGATTAACTGGTTCTTATTTACCTAATTAGGGATCGAAATTATATTTTCTGTTGAAGTTGGTATTTCTCCGCGATTTTAGTTATTCTTTCCTTATTTGTGACTCATAATTGGTACTACTTGGCTAAACTTTGTTACTAGCCTAATTTATGGGATTTTATTGTTTTAACCGACCCCTAGATGGTCTCTGATTTATTTTTTACCTTATTAAGCCTCAAACATGGCTGTTAATTGATTCTCCCTAATTTAAGGGGTCTTCTCGGATCCTGCTATGTTAATTGATTGGGTCTAGCCCTAATTAACTAGTTAATTTGATTTGCATACCTTATTTGTGAACTCTTAATTTTCTTTGCCTTATTTGTTTTACTCTGCTGAATGCTATAAAAATCGCCCCATTCTGATTTTTAAAACACACGAACACACACGGAAAGATACAGAAACACCTACACACATAAACTCTTACTCTTACTCACACACTCACAACTGTAGTTTTCTTCTGTTACTTATATTTGCTGCACTGTCTAGCCGACAGAAAGCCAAGGCTAGACTCTTGGATTCTACTTGCCTTCACCTTCCTATTTGCTATCTCCTTAACTGGTATGCCTCCATTTCTATTATCATTCTATATTCTATGTTTTTAAACTTCAACATGGTTCTGTTTGCCCCCATGTTTCCCTGTTTATTGCTCTCTTAACCAGCATGACTTATTTCCTGTTAACTTGCCATGTCTTGTATGTTAGTATGGTTAGTATACTTGAGCATATTCCTGTTTGATCCATGAAACTTGTTTACCTGTTTCTCAACTAGCATGCCCCAATTCTTGTCATGTTTTTATGTGCTGATAATTTACCTTAGCATGTTCCTGATCAATTCATGGTTTCTGTGTACTTCTTTCAAGAATAATGTGCTTTAAATTCCTGCTACCTTTTCTGTATGGCTGTCTGATTAGTCATTTGACTTCAGCGTGTTTCTCTCTGCTAAATACATGTCTATATGATTCTACCTAGTAATAGTTAATAGACGAAGTCAACTCCGGCAATGTGAAACCTTGTTTGACTCAATTGTGACCCTGTTCTATCTATGATTCCAGTGTTCCTATTTTGTTGTGGTTGTTTAAGTACTGGTTACTATATCTGAATCAATTTGCTGAAGTATGGTTCTGTTCTGTTTACAACTTGTTTCTATTCACTTCTGGAAATAAACTTTTTTTTTTCATAAATCTATCCCCTACCCTTGTATATTATTTTCAAAATCTTACTCTTAGCTATCTAGGGTCCTGCCACCCTCCAGTATGAGCACTGCCTAGGGTCCATGAGACTCCTCCAAATCTGACACACTGGGGCTGGCCTTCCAAACTCTTTACAAAACTGTTTCTTTTGAAAAGGTTCTGGTGCGAGCATTGCCCGGGGTCCCTGAGGCCCTTGGGAACTTTGACACACCAGAAGTCCATTTTGTGTATTGTGGACTACCTGTGGACATCAGACTTGCTTGCTTGAAGGCTTGGTTTCCAGGTTGACATTGGGCCTGCCAAGGCTCCCTATAGTATAATGATTTTTCCTTGTATTGGTCTGTAATAATGTAATAATCCTTGTAAAAACACATATGGGGTTATTAGTAAATGCTGGGGAGGGATCTTTATATATATATATATATATATATATATATATATATATTGTCAAATTCGGGTAGAAATCATGCCTATAGGTTGTTGTGGTGATT
>NW_017678898.1:0-19292 GCF_001879085.1 Nicotiana attenuata
AGCTTCTACAGGTGTTTCACGGCAATGCTCTTAGGTTTTGGGTGGCTTGCGTAGCTTGGTTGAGTTTGAGAATTCAGTCATGTCAGCTTTGGTTTTTGTCAAAAAGGGAGACGGAGAGTTCTTGATGATTTTTACTGCGGTTAGAGATGCGTATTTTCTGCAAGTATAAGAAGCAAGGAATGTGTAGAGATTTTCTTCTGAATGGGATCAATGGGAAGTTCTTGGTTGGTGAGTACATAGTTTTTCGTGGCTCGGAAGGGATATGAAGTTCTCATGTTATCCTAGGATGGTATGGTATATGCGGTATGTGTGGAGGATTGAGATTGCGTGTGTAAAGTTGCGATTCAGTTCTGGAAAGAAGGTCATAAAACTCTTAGGCAGCGGGCAGCTTCAGATAAATTGAGAAATGAGTTTCAGATGATTAAGGAAATGATATTGCTAAGTGGGGTGATTTGGCGAGGGTATATGTTTCAGAAAAAGGCAATGTGATTAAGTTGATGGTACTTCGGTAGTATTGCGGCACTTTCTTGTTAGATTAACTGCTGATATTCGAGTTTGCTTGGTGGCACAGAAGAATTCTAGCGTATCTCTCGTGGAATGATTGGGATCAGGTATGGTGATTCTTGTGCTATATGGAGTTGGATACTGGGAGTTCTCGTGTTCAGGCTATGTTGTGGTTGTGGGTCGCGTTTATCGGCACTGTTTAGCGACTATCGGGGTTCGGAGACCCGAGTGGATCTTTTGTTGCTTGGTACGTTAGATTTTAGAGGTGATATTGGGTATGGACTGGTTGTCTCAGTGTTGTGTCATTCTGAGCTATTGCACTAAGGCGGCGATGCTGGTTATGCCGTGAATACCACGGATCGAGTGGCGAGGTTCGACGGATTATGTTCTTAGTAGGGTGGTTTTATATTTCGAAGGACCAGCGGATGGCTGGGAAGGATTGTTTTTCTTATTTGGGCTCTCGTGATGGATGTCAGTGCAGAGGCTCCTCATATTGATTCAGTTCTGGTGGTGAGGGACTTTTCGGATGTGTTTCTTGTGGCCGGGCATGTCGCCAGGCAAGGTTGTTGATTTGGTATTAATTTGATGCCGGGCACCATATCGTATGGCACCGGCAGAGTTAAAGGAGTTGCAGGAACAGCTTCAGAGTTTCCTTGATAAGGGGTCCGTTGGCAGGCCAATGTCGAAGTGTGTTCTAGTTTGAGTCGGCTTGGTTGGCTCCAGATGGCATTATTGAGGGATGTGTTGATTCGATTGTTTTTGAGCATATTAGTAATCTGGGGAGGTCTATGAGTTAGCTTTCTGTGTTACGTAGTATATGTTATTTGCTTCACCGTGGGTGTGATGATTTGCTCTGGTTCCAGATATCAAATTGTGCGTGGTTGTCGATTTCGAGCATAGTGACTTGAGGCATTTCATGTGGAGCAGTATTTGGATAGGATCGCGCATTGTAGCGAAGATATGTGGAGGTATGACCTTGCGAGTTAGATTCATGTGATCTGTTTCTATGATGTGAGACGGGTTCTCAGCCTTGTGTTGTGGTGGTACTGGTGAGCTTGCGGTACAGCTCTTTCATTTGAGACACTTTCATGATTTGAGTATGTTCGGATTGTTCTTATTGGTGCGCGGATTGCGCAAGTTGCGACTTTAGTCTGCATTGAGGTATCATGTCACCAGAGTGGTTGTGTTGGATTAGATGAGATCATTGGGATCTTTAATGAATGTGAACGGATTCGGTTTCAGCGTGTTGGAGGGATAATATTGATGTTCGGCTCAGAAATTGCTATGTTCTTTGCCAAAGGAGAAGTGGCTTCATGAAGGGTTGACCTGATGAATGGTTATGGCTTACTGTGTGTTTTATTTATATCTGGCAGTATATGGAAGTGTTGGGATGAGACTTTAGTTGATAAGAGGTTTTCTATCGGCATTCGGTTGTTGTGTGCAGCTGCTGTGAATAGGAGTTATCGCTACAAGTGTTTGAGTTATGTGGTATATCTGGTAATTGCACCTGAGGTTGCAGGTAGGGGTTATTATAGCTTGTTCGGGCTTATTCGCAGTATAAATGTGAGATTCTGATCGCATTGAGGATTTTAGAGGTGGAAATGTGGTTATATGGTTTATGGGCTAGATTGGATTGTGAAATTTCAGTTACAATGTGTTATCGAACCTATATGAGATAGGGTGACGTGGGATCACCCCCGGGTATATGCATGGTAAGGTTATTCAGCGATTGGTTGGCTTTTGGAACAACTCTGGGCACGTTCGAGGACGAATGTTTGTTTAAGTTGGGGAGGATGTGACGACCCGGCCAGTCGTCTCATGATCCGTTTCCCCCATTTCTGCTTTTTTATGCTTCGTTATCCGTGTTTTGTGGTATCGGGTTGGTCGGATCGAGTCCCGAATGATTTTTGATAAGGTTTGAGACACTTAGTCTCTTTTAAGGAAGCTTAAGTTGGAAAAATCAACCGGACATTGACTTATGTGTTAGAGGGCTCGGATGTGAGTTCCGATGGTTCGGTTAGCTTCAGGAGGTGATTTGTGACTTAGGAGTGTGATCGGAATGGGTTTTGGAGGTCCGGAGTAGAATCAGACTTGAATTGGCGAAGTTGACATTTTGGCGATTTTCGGTTGGTAGGTGAGATTTTGATCCGAGGGTCGGAATGGAATTCTGAGAGTTTCAGTAGCTTCGTTGTGTCATTTGGGATGTGTGTGCAAAATTTCAGGTCATTCGGATGTGGTTTGGTTGGGTTTTTGATCGAAAGCGTATTTTGGAAGTTTTTAGAAAAATTAGGCTTGAATTCAATGTGAATTGGTGGATTTGATGTTGTTGAGGTGTTTTGATGATTGGAACAAGTTTGAATAAGGTTTTCGGATGTTTTGGTGCTTTTGGTTGAGGTCCTGGGGGCCTCGGGTGAGTTTCGGGTGGTCATTCGGACCATTTTGGTTTTTTGAGAATGGCAGATTTTGTTCCAGCAGTTGCAGGCATTTTTGGCCTTCGCGTTCGCGAAGGCTTGGGAAGAAATCACATCACGTTCGCGAGTAGGTGTACGCGATCACGAAGAAGAAATTGTAGAAGGCCAGTGTTAAGCCATCGCGTTCGCGAGGCATGGGACGCGTTCGCGAAGGGTTGGATTGTTAGGCATCACGTTCGCGAGATGCTGGGTCGCGTTCGCGTAGGTCGGTGAAGCTAAGTCACCGCGTTCGCGATGGGGTGTCGTGTTCGCGAAGAGGAACTTTTGGTCAATGGAAATTTTGTGCTTCGCGAACGCGAGGCTTTGGCCGCGTTCGCGAAGAAGGAAAGTCAGACCTAGGCAGAATGTTTTTAAGTTATTTCATCCGCGATTTTGGGGCTCATTTACTCCATTGTTGATCTTTTTGAGAGCTTTTAAAGGTAATTAAAGAGGGATTCAAGTGCAATCAATTGGAGGTAAGATTTATAAACTTAAAACTCGTTTCTATTGTGAAATCTACCTAGAAAATCATGGAAACTTAAGCTAAAATGGAAGAACTAGGGCTTGGAAATTTGGACCTATAATTTGGGATTTGAAGGGTCATTTGTGGACGAATTTTGATGTTTTTGGTATATATGAACTCGTGGGGAGAGAAGGAACCTATTGGTGTAAAAGCTTCTGAGTTTCGAGAAGTGGGCCCGGGGCTCGGGTTTTGCTAATTTCGGGATTTTTGGTATTTTTCGATTTGTTTTTGCTTGGGCTTTGTTCCCTTAGCATATTGTTACATATTCGTTCTGATTTTGGATAGATTCGACGCGCGTGGAGGCCGATTCGAGGGGCAAAAGCGTCGCGAGCTAGAGATGTAGCCGGTTCGAGGTGAGTAATGGTTGTAAATGATGTTCTGAGGGTTTGAAACCACGGATTGCACATCGTAGTGCTATATTGAGGTGAGGCACACACTTAATGACGAGCGTAGGGTCGTGCACTATTGGGGATTGTGACTTGGTCCGTCCCGATTGATGATCTTACCGTGTATTTGATTGAAATTTTTTTGCTATCATCATTATTTGGGCTGAATGCCATATTTGGGCTCCGTGCCAATTATTTGTACCCTTCGGGGATTGTTGTTGATGTTTCCTCACTGTTTTGACTTTATACTTGAACTCAGTCATGTTATTTCCACTGCTTTCAGAAACTCAGCCATGTTTACTCTGTTTTAATACTCAAATGATATTTAAAAGATGTTTTGGGCTGAGAAATATTGTTTTACTGTTGCCCGAGAGGCTTATGTGATTTTGATTGAGTAAGGCCGAGGGCCTGTGTTGTGAGGATATCTTTGGGAGCGGGCTGCACGCCGCAGGGGTGATACATATATTTTGGGATCGGGCTACACGCCGCAGCGGTGATACATACATTTTGGAATCGGGCTGCACGTCGCAGCGGTGATACATATCTTTGGGATCGGGCTGCACGCCGCAGCGGTGATACATTGATTTGATTATGAGGCCGAGGGCCTGAGATTGTACGCCACGAGGTGGCTTGATATTGATATGAGGCCGAGAGCTTGTTTATGATGCCAGGAGATGGCTTGTTATTGCGCTCGGGCCGTAAGGGGCCCCTCCCGAAGTCTGTACACCCCAGTGAGCGCGGGTACCCAGTGTGATGTGAGATATAGCCCGAGGGGCTGGTATTGTTCGATTTGATTGCCCGAGGGGCTGATACTATTCTATGTGATTGCCCGAGGGGCTGGTATTGTTCGATGTGATTGCCCGAGGGGCTGATACTGTTCTATGTGATTGCCCGAGGGGCTGTAACGGTTCTAAGATATTGCCCGAGGGCGGATTTGTTGATATTGTGCCCGAGGGGCGAACCTTATGTGCTTATCATTCTTATTTGCCCGTCATTTACTTGCTTAAATGTATATTTGTGCCCGAGGGGCGAATTTCTGTGCTTACTTGCACTAGTTGTTTTGCATTCATTTGAGCAACTGTTGAAAAAGTCATTTTCAAAAGAGTTTAAATTGAGCTAAGATGATTTAACGGATTTTACAGCTTCATTGCTTTCTTACTGGTTTTGAAACCGCTTCTATACAGCATGTTGATGCTCTTTTCGTGATTTCTTATCGCTCAGTCTTTATTTATTATTATTATCACTGAGTTGGCAATACTCATTTTACTCCCTGCACCATGTGTGCAGATTCAGGTATTCTACACCCGATAGCGAGTTTTGGCTGAACGGAGGCACAGTTATCGGATTTTAGCAAGGTAGCTGCCGGCGTTCGCAGCACTGCTTTTCTCCCTCCTTATTTTATTAGTCTGCGCTTAGTGCATTTCAAACTTAGTAGATGCTCATGACTACTGACACCCCGGTATCGGGCTGTGGTTGGGTTGTACTTCTGCCTTGTTATGATAATGTATTGCTGTTTAGCATTATTAAATCATATTTTAGCCTATTGTATTGTTGTTTAGCTGTTTAACTTCGAATTGGGTATGTTAGGCTAGCCTTCTCTTCACGAGAGGCGCCATCATGACCGGGTCTGGGTTTAGGGTCGTGACAAAATGTTCCCTCCGTTTGGGTATCATGATGGCACCTAGTCTTAAGAATTAGGTAAGCCTAGCAATTTCGGAATAACAACAATACATAATAACATCTAAAATTCTTCTGAAATAAATCCTTTATACAATGAACATCTTCCCAAAAACCGGTAGTACAAGTCATAAGCTCTATAGAGTTTTCACTACACCTTCTAAACATAACCGTATGGAAATAGGTATAACAGTGTAAAAAAAAAATAGGAAGGTGACTTCAAAGCCTGCGAACGTAGCATCAGGTTTACCTTGAGTCTCCTCGGCAAGAATCCGATCAGCTGCTAACGATCAATACCTGGATCTGCACAAAAAAATATGCAGAAGTGTAGTATGAGCACACCACAGCGGTGCCCAGTAAGTATCAACACTAACCTCGATAGAGTAGTGACGAGGAACAGTCAAGACACCCACTGGTCTAATAAGCAGAACAAGTATAAGTATAGAAAAAAAAACCGAACATGATATCTATATAAACACTAAACGATATTGCTAACAATACAGAAACTACAATAAAGAAAGGAAACAGCAAGTAATAGTGGAAAACCATGATAAAGCTCATAAAAGTGAACAAAAATACAACCCAAATTCGAAATCACAAATACAGTAAGAACAAGTCACCTTGAGTCTTAACCAGCAAGCATCAATCAAATAATCAACTCTTTTCAAGTGATAAAAGTGGTTTGAAATATACTTCCTTCAAATAAGTGTTCTTTTCAAAAGAGTTTCTTTCAAAATAATGCTTTAAAATATAATCTTTTCAAAAAGATAATCCTTCGAATATAAGTCACCCTGTGACACCTCATCTCATAATCATACAATACGAGTCTCAATACCTGAACCCTAACACTTGGCATCATGTGCCCTCATCACACCTCATAATCATACTGACCACTCACGTGCCCAAGGAGTCATTCTCACATGGAAGGAAAATAAACAAGGGGTGCGTCTATACTCAGAAATCTCAAAGAGCCTCCTACCCGATAAGGGTGATTAACCACGTGTATGCTTGTGCAAGTGTCCAAACATAGTTCGCACCAACTAGTAAGTATAAGGAATGGAACGGACAACACATATAATGTTCACACAGGGATAGGATCAATGAAAACATCAACTCAGAACACGATGATTTTAACAGGGATATTCTCAATATATGTGCTGGGGATCTCTTGGTATCCCGAGGATCTTTTGGTATCCTCAATATATGTGTTAGGGATCTCTTGGTATCCCGATGATCTCTTGGTATCCTCAATATATGTGCTAGGGATCTCTTTGTATCCCGCATTACAGCAAAAATCAATATATGTGGAGGGGGATCTCCCAGGTGCAGTCCCGTAGTCACAAAAGTAAACGTGCAGGGGGATCTCCCGGAATACCGATTCGTAGTCCCAAAGTAAACATGCAGGGGGAGATCTCCTGGGATATCGTCCCGTAGTCCCAAAGTAAATACGCATCGCAACCAACAGAAATAACGGTCACAGCACAACAGAAAGCTCAAACATCACCACGATACATATAACAACAACAACAATGACAATAGTACAAGGTAAGACTAGTAATCAACTTAAGGACTGTAAATCATAAGGAAACGGTAGAACCAGCTCACAAAGAATAACCACAGAAAAGAATGCTGGCATAAAGGGAACAGTTCAACACGGGAAAACTAACGTATAGCGACGATCCCACAATATACAAGTCAATAACAAGGAAATCAACGCGAGTCAAGTAGTCCCAGATAAGGGAAAGTCAACAAAGATATAGGTTATCTAACTCCTTTTAAGGTTGGACAATTACGAGGATATTCGACAATTCAATAAGGGAAAGATGATCCTTAGCTTCACTTAAGACTAAACAGTTTCAGGAGGGGTGATAATAATTCTCAAATAAGATAAGCAACTATGAAAAGATAGCATGACAATAGGAGAGGCAAAATTCTTCAGTTAAATCAATTAGGAGTGAATTAGGCAATAAGAGTGAATCATGAAGCAATTAATCCCAATTAAGCATGTAGACGTGAAATAAATAAAGAGGAAACTCAGTCATGCCAAGAATACATTCCTACACCGTGAATATAAAGACCTAAGAACCCTAAAACGCCAATTTTCCATAAATAAGTCCGAGCACGCATTTGTCACCTCGCGTACACGAACTACAATCAACATAGAAGACTCAAATCCTAAGGGGAAGTCCCCCACACAAGGTTAGGCAAGATACTTACCTCAAAGACGACACAGCGATATTCTAATATGCACTTCTCAGGTGAAAGATCTCCGGGCGGCTCAAATCTAACCAAATTAACTTCAAAGCACAAATAAAACACATAAGAAACTATTCCAGATCATAAAGTCTCAATCTTTAATAAAATCCAAAAATCGGTCCAAAAGTTGACCCCCGGGCCCGCACCTCAGAACCCAACAAATTTTACAAAAACCGAATGCCCATTCCGATACGAGTTTAACCATACAAAATTTATCAAATTCCGATACCATTTGGTCCCTCATAATCATAATTTTTCATTTTAGAGATTTTCTTCAAAAACAAACTCCTTCCCCAACCCAAAACACAATTTAAATGATAAAAATGAAGATAAAATCATGGAATATGTTAGATTCTAGGTGAAGAACACTTACCCAATCGATTTGCTCGAAAAACCCCAAAAGAAGCTCCCAAATCCAAAGTTTAAAACTCAAAATATGAAGAAAATGGCTAACCCTCGATATAAAAGGATTCTGCCAGAACATCTGCATCTGCGGTCAAGAAACCGCATCTGAGGGGCCGCATTTGCAAGAAGGAGTCCGCATCTGCAAACTTTGGCTACTTGACCTGGGACCGCATCTGCGGAAAGTAACCGCACCAGCGGCACCGCAGGAGCGAAAACTGGAGCCGCAGAAGCGAGATTTTGCCCAGGCCTGCATGACGGCAGAAGCGGAAGGGCTAACGCACAAGCGGAGCCGCACCTGCGCTCCGAGGTCGCAGGTGCGAAAACACCAAAATCAGACCTGCTTAGAACTATGCAAAACATCTGAACCTCGTCCGAAACACACCCGAGGCCCCCCGGGACCCCGCCTAATCACACAAACAAGTTCTATAACCTAAAACGGACCCGCTCAAGGTCCCAAATCATAACAAACAACGCCGGAAATACACATCGCGCCAAGAATCAAACTATGAACTTCCAATTCTTCCAAATTTTGAAAACTCGAGGCGAAACCGATCAAATCAACTCGGAATGAAGCTAAATTTTGCAGACAAGTCCAAAATGACATAACTTAGCTGCTCCAGCTCTCGGAGTTGTATCCCGACCCCGATATCGCAAAAGTCAACAATGGTTCAAACTTCTCCATTTTCTGAACCTCAACTTTTCCAGCTTTTGCCGAAACGCCTCAAATTACCCTACGGACCTCCAAATCTGAATCCGGATGCGTGCCTAAGTCCAAAATCACCATACGAAGCTGTTGAGATCATCCAAAATCCGTTCTGGAGCCGTTTACTCAAAAGTCAAATTCCAGTCAAATTCTCACCACTTAAACTCCCAAAACTAGATTCCTTCTTCCAATTTGACTCTGAATCATCCGTTAACTGAATTCAACCATGCACGCAAGTCGATACTCATATTATGAAGTTGTTCCGGACCTTACGCCTCTGAACGGATCTTAAATTCTCAAAACGACCGGCCGGGTCGTTACAGTTGAGTTGTAATTAGTGGCTCATGAGTAGTGACACCAGATTTGGGTTGTGTTGATTGTATTTTAGTATTTATTACCGCATATTTCTATTGATATTTAAAAATGAAAGAGCTGAGACTTAAATCTGTTTAGAAAAAGAGTAAATCTTACAAAAGATCTTCCATGTGGTTCGTGTTGTTTCGGCTGGCCTTGTACTGTGATAGGCGCCATCACGATCGAGGTATTTAATGTCACGACCCCAGTTTTCCACTTTTGGATGTCGTGATGGCACCTAGTCTCTAAGATTAGATAATCCTAACACGTGCTGATTTAAATAACAGAATTAAACTATTTAATCATTTATCATAAATCTTTAAATGACATACATAGCCGCAAGCGGTCAACTGTTTTACATTTCCCAAAACTGCTAGTACGAAGCTATAAGCACTTCTAAAATACACTAAAATTTCTAAACACAATACTGTTTTGAATTACAATGTAACGACCCGACCAATTCCCAGGCATGACTTTCCCCGTGTAATGTATTATGACTGATGTAGATCGTTCGTTTTGGTTTTCAGGAAAATCGGAATGAAATTTAAAGAACAGTTCTCATTTGTAGCTTTGAATTTGAAAGGTTTGACCAAGAGTTGACTTAATTGTATATGAGTTCGGATTGGAATTTTTATGATTTGGCTAGGTCCGTTAGGTAATTTACGACTTAGGAGCGCGATCGGAATACATTTTGGAAGTCCGTGGAAGGATTTGGCTTGAATTGGCAAGGTTAGTATTTTAGCGAATACCGGTTGATAGGTGAGATTTTGATCTGAGGGTCGGAATGGAATTCCGAGAGTTGTTCTAGCTTTGTTATGTCATTTGTGATGTGTGTGCAAAATTTCAGGTCATTCGGACATTGTTTGGTCGGGTTTTTGATCGAAAGTATATTTCAGAAATTTTTGGAAACTTAGGCTCGAATTCGATGAATTTTGAGTAATTTGATGTTGTTTGAGGTGTTTTAATGATTTGGAACAAGTTTGAATGAGGTTTTAGGGCGTGTTGGTGTTTTTGGTTGAGGTCTCGGGGGCCTCGGGTGAGTTTTGGATGGTCAATCGGACCATTTTTAGCATTTTGGAGTTGCAGATTTTCATCTCAGCTGTTGCAGAAGAAATGGCCTTCGCGATCGCGTGAAGTCCCTCGTGATCGCGTAGAGGGATTTTTCATTGGCCCAGGTTTGCTCTTCGCGTTCGCGGTGATGGGTTCGCGTTCGCATAGTTTTGGAGGTGGAAGCTTCGCGATCGCGTTTGTGTGTACGCGTTCGCGTATAAGGATTTGGGGACCCAGTGGATTTGTTCTCTGCGTTCGCATAGGCTGGTCCGCGTTCGCGTAAGTTTGGGAAAAAGAGCATCGCGTTCGCGGAGGGAGCATCGCGTTCGCATTGAGTATTTTTGAAGCCTTTTATTTTTGTGCTTCGCGATCATGTGGCCTTGGTCGCGATCGCGAAGATGGATTTGGAGTTGCTGGGCAGAATGTTTTGAAGTCACCTTGTCCGCGATTTTGGGTCTATTTTCACCCATGGCTGCTCGTTTTTGGAGATTTTTTAAGGAGATGAAAGAGGAATTCAAGAGGAATCAACTTGAGGTAAGAATCCTGGTCTTAAAACTTGATTATATTGTGGAATCCACCTAGAAATTCATGGAAACTAAGCCTAAAATTGAAGAACTAGGGCTTCAGAAATTGGAGTTTGAAATTGGGATTTGAGGGACCATTTGAGGTCGGAATTGAGAACTTTTGATATGTATGAACTCGTGGGAAGATAGGGAATCTAATGATGTGAAAATTTCTGAGTTTCGTAAAGTGGGCCCGGTGCTCGGGTTTTGGTAATATCGGGATTTGTGCCCGTAATTGACTGTTTTCGCTTGGGCTTTGTTCCCTTAGCATATTGTGATGTATTCGCTCTGATTTTAGGTAGATTCGACGCGCGTGGAGGCCGATTTGAGGAGCAAAGGCGTCTCGAGCTAGAGATTTTGTCGGTTCGAGGTGAGTAATGATCGTAAATGATATCCTGAGGGTTTGAAACCCCGGATTGCACATCGTAGTACTATGTTGAGGTGACTTGCACGTCGGATAGCGAGCGTGGGGTAGAGCACCGTTGGGGATTGTGATGGTCCATCCCGATTGATGATTTTACCGCGTATTTGATTGAAGCTTGTTTGTTATCATCATGATTTGGGTTGATTGCCATATTTGGGCTTCGTGCCAATTATTTGAACCCTTCGGGGATTTTTATCAGTATTTCCTCACTGTTTCGACTTATTGCTTGAACTCAGTCCTGTTGATATCTAATGTTTTACAAACTCATCCACCTTTTACTCAGATTTGAAACTTAAATGATATTTCTAAACGATGTTTTGAGCTGAGAACTACTGTTTTACTAATTCCCGAGGGGCTTGTGATGATATCTGACTGAGTGCGGCCGAGGGCCATATGTGAGGATACACTGAGTGATATGAGGCCGAGGGCCTGAGATACATTTATATGCCACGAGGTGGCTTGAGTGATGTGAGGCCGAGTGATGTGAGGCCGAGTGCCGAGAGATGATGCCACGAGGTGGCTTGATATAGCGCTTAGGCCGTAAGGGGCCCCTCCGGAGTCCGCACACCCACAGTGAGCGCAGGTACCCATTGTTCTGAGAGTGAGCCCGAGGGGCTGAGAGTGTTCTGAGAGTGAGCCCGAGGGGCTGAGAGTGTTCTGAGAGTGAGCCCGAGGGGCTGAGAGTGTTCTGAGAGTGAGCCCGAGGGGCTGAGAGTGTTCTGAGAGTGAGCCCGAGGTGCTGATACTATTCTGAGAGTAAGCCCGAGGGGCTGGTACTGTTCTGAGATATGTGCCCGAGGGGCGAACCTTTATGTGTTCATCTTTCATATTTACTTGTCATTTTACCTGTTATACGTGGTATTTGTGCCCGAGGGGCGGATTTTTGGTGCTTATCGACACTAACTATTTTGCATTCATTGCGTAACTGTTGAAAATGTCATTTTCAAAAGAGTTTAAACTGAGCTAAGATATTTCTAAAGATTTCACAGCTTCACTTCTTTTCTCAAAGGGTTTTACAGTGCTTCTATACAGCATGTTGGTTTGCTTTACGTGATTTCTTACTGCTCAGTTGTTATTTACCTTTATTACTCACTGAGTTGGAGTACTCACTTTACTCCCTGCACCGTGTGTGCAGATGCAGGTATTTTTTGCACCCGATAGTGGGTTTTGTCTGAGCGGAGGCAGAGTTATCGGAGTTAGCAAGGTGACTGCCAGCGTTTGCAGCACGCTTTTCTCCCTTGTTTATCAGTCCTGGTTCGTATATTTCAGACCTTGTAGTTGTATTTATACTCTAATAGATGCTCGTGACTTGTGACACCCCGGTTTGGGCTGTGTCGGGTTGTACTTCCGCTATTATCATTAAACCATATTTAAACTGCTTATGAACTGTTCAATTGTTTTAAAAGGATGAATCGGGTTTAGTTGGCTGGCCTTGTCCCTACGAGAGGCGCCATCACGACCGGGTTCGGGTTTGGGTCGTGACAAGTTGGTATCAGAGCCTAGGTTACATAGGTCTCACGAGTCATGAGCAGGTTTAGTAGAGTCTCGCGGATCGGTACGAGACGTCTGTATTTATCCTCGAGAGGCTGCGGAACCTTTAGGAAAACTTCGCAATTCTTGAATTCTTATCGTGCGTCCTTCATTCAGCTTGAAAAGTAACTCTTGAAATTCCTTCCACGCGTTCGCATGCGCGCATGAGCGGCCAGTATCAGATGTGCCTCGATGGCTTGTGATTCCACGATCGAGGGGCGAGATATGATCTCTGTGAGTTGATGTTGGGCCAGTGTGGAGGACTTGAGGCCAGATCTTTGCCTATGGCTTGAGCACCGAGGTGCTGATTGTGTGAGCAAGTGTTCTGAACTTATATGTTCGGTATTGTCCCTACTAGTGGAAGTGACGGCCGCATGGCTATGTGACGAGTATGTTATGACTGCAAGATGTATTCTATGAATTGGAAGCGGCGATTTATGGGTGTGTGAAGAATCTTTTCATGTTTCCCAGTTAATGGTGAAGTAAATTTCATGTTGCAGGATGAGTTCAGACTCAGGAAGACTAAGTGACGGTGTAATGTGTATGACGGTGGAAGGTATACAGAAGTGTTATATTGAGGCGAAGCAGGTGGGTTATCTCCTGCGGAGTGTTCTGCAGTGGTGTGATCCTTATGTGTATGTTAGAAGATCTCATGTGTAATTGAAAAGTACGTGTTGATATTTGAAATTTCCGGTCGCTTAAGAGAGTGGGCTTAACTGTTGCGGGGATGAATGCGAGATTTGCAGAAGATTTACAGCACTAGATGATCTGTGTTTTCACAAACTTATAAATGATTTGAGTTTAATCTCACTATGGCATTGTGGCATCAATAGAGAAAAAGTGTTATGAGTTATTGAGTGTATCTTGATCTATGGCTTCGAGCCAAGTGGGGGAGTCTGTTGTGAGCAGTTGATTGCACAGTTAGGTGCTATGTTGGTTCCAATTTGGGGCGTGCGAGTGAATTAGCTATGGCTGGAGTAAAAGAAAATTTTGACAAAGGTTATATTATGCTTCATAGGGTATGAGAATCACGGAATGTCTAGAGTTGTTGTTGGTAAAGAATGCTCGGTGCATAGAGCAGGATGTTGCTTGGTTGTATTGGGATGAGGATTTCATTCTACGGTGTCGGAGTGCCAATGAGGCACGGGTGGTTCTATTCGTTGGGCCAGGTAAGTTGCAGTTTGAATAAGAGTGAATGACTTGCGAGAATGGTTCTAATGTGTTCAAGAGTCTGCATACATCAATTGAGTATTCTAAAGTTACATATTCAGTTAGAAACTGTGTTTTCATTGGAAGAGGTCAAGACTTGTGGTATTCCTATGTTAATTATGGGATTCTATGTATCTGTATCAGGAAGGTAAAAGTAACGGATTTAGGTTCGCGGGAAGTTCTTCAGAGTAAAGTATTCTGGAATGTGGTGTTTCTGGGAATACTTGAGAGAGTATTCAGCGGCTTATGGGTCTCAGACAATGTGGTTTTATGCTTGGGTCTCGTATGGTGAGCCGGGTTGAGGAATTGTGGTGCTACAGCAAGAGAGAATATCAAGTTGAAAATGAATCAGGAGGAAATTTGGATAGATGGAATAGTTTGATGGTAGACCGAATCGGCATGGTAAGGATATGATTAATTCTTTGTGTGTGTTCTAGGTAATGAGTTCGTACAGGTATTTTGCAGCAGAGCTCTTGGGTTTTGACGGCTTGCTTAGCTTGGTCTAGTTAGAAGGATTCAGTCCTGGCAGTTTAGTTTGTGCAAATGGAATTGGGAGAGAGTTCTTGTTGGGTTTTACTGTGGTTTGGAGATGTATATTTTCTACAGGCATGCGGAGCATGGGATGCGTAGTGATTTTTCTTCTAGATGGGACCAATGGAAAATTTTTTGACTAGTTGAGTGCGTAGGTGTCTGTGGCTAGGATGGGAGATAAAGTGTTCATGTTATCCTCGGATGGTATGTTATATGCGGTATGTTGTGGAGGACCAAGACTTGCGTGTGTTAGGTTACAGTTCAGTTCTGAAAGGGAGTTCATAAAACTCTTGAGCAGCGGGTAGCCTCAGATAGTTAAGGGAATGATATTTCTAATTGGAAGTGATTTGACGATAGTATATGTTCAGAAAAAGGGTAATGTGATTAAGTTGATGGCCCTTCGGTAATATTGCGGCACTTTCTTGTTAGATCGACTGGTGATATTCGGGTTTGCTTGGTGGCATAGGGAAATTTTAGAGTATCTATCGTGGGATGATGGGGTATTTAAGGTGGTATGCTTTCGGACGGCGAAATTGGGATTCAGGTATGATGATTCATGTGCTATATGGAGTTGGAGACTGGGAGTTCTCATGTGCAGGCTATGTTGTGGTTGTGGATCGTGTGTATCGGCACCGTTTAGAGGCTTTCGTGATTTGGAGGCTCGAGTGGATCTTTCTTTGCTGATATGTTAGATTCTGGATGTGATGTTGGAGTTCAGCTGGTTTTCTCAGTGTCGGGTTATTCGTGGACTATTACGCTATGGGCTATGCCGGAAATGCCACGAGATGAGTGGCGAGGTACGTTGGATTATGTTCTAGTAGAGTGGGTTATATTCCAAAGACCCAGCGGATGGCTGGGAAGGACTGTATTTCTTAATTGGGCATTCGTGATGGATGTCAGTGCAGAAGTTTTTACCATTGATTCATTTCCAGTGTTGAAGGACCTTCGGATATGGTTCTTGTGGCCGGGCATGTCGCCGGGCGAGGTTGTGGATTTCGGTATTGATTTGGTGCCGGGCACCGTATCGTACGGCTCCGACAGGAGTCATAGTAGTGCAAGGAGCAGCTTCAGGCTTCCTTGATAATGAGTTCGTTGGCAGGCCAATATAGATGCGTGTTCTAGCATGGGTCGGCTTGGTTGGCCCCGAATTGTATTGTTGAGGGATAGGTTGATTCGATCGTTATTGAGCTTGTTGGTGATCTGGGGAAATCTATGGGTGGCCTTCCTGTGTTGCGAGACGTTATGATTTGTTGGTTATGGGCACATATGGTGCGATTTTATTGGGGTTCTTAGTGGAAGTCGAGCGGGAAGAGTGATTGGGTGTTGTTCGGTGGGTGGCGTATCGGTTATGTCCTATCGGGTTTGCGTGGTATATGTTACTTGTTTCACCGAGGGTGTGATGATTCGCTTTGGTTCCGGACATCAAATTGTGCGTGGTTGTCAATTTCGGGCATAGTGACTCAAGGTGTCTCATGTGGAGTAGTGTTTGGATAGGATCGTGCATTGCAGCGAGGCTATGTTGAGATATGACCTTGCGGGTTAGATTCGTGTGTCTATTCTATGATGTGAGACGGGTTCTCAACCTTGTGTTGTGGTGGTACTGGTGAGCTTGAGGTACAGCTCGTTCATTTGAATCATTTTCATGATTTGAGTATGTCCGAACCGTTGCTTAGTGGTGCGCGTATTATGCTAGTTGTGGCTTAGGCCTCTATTGATGTGTCATGTCACCGGAGTGGTGTGTTGGATTAGAGGAGATCGTTGGGATCATTAATGAATACGATCGGATTCGATTTCAGCATGTTGGAAGGTTAATATCGAGGTTCGGCTCGAAAATTTGCTATGGTAATTGCCAGAGGAGAAATGGCTTCATGAATGGTTGATCTGAGAAATGGTCATGGTTTATTGCGTGTTTCATTTATTGTTGGCAGTATATGTAAGTGTTGGAATGAGACTTTAGCTGATAAGAGGTTTTCTATCAGTAGTTGGTTGTTGTGGGCAGCTGCTGTGAATGGAAGTTATCGCTACATGTGTTTGAGTTATGTGGTGTATCATATAACTGCGCCTGAGGTTGCAGGCATGGGCTACTACAGCTAGTTCGGGTCTATTCAGAGTATAGGTGTGAGGTTTTGATCGTATTGATGGTTTTAGAAGTGAAAATGTGGTTCTAGGATTCACGGGCTAGATTGGGTTGTGTAATTTCATTTTCTATGTGTTATCGGACCTATATGAGATAGGGTGACGTGGGATCATCCCCGGGTATATGCTTGGTAAGGTTATCCAGTCATTGGTTGGCTTCTAGAACAACTATGGGTACGTTCGAGGACGAACGTGTGTTTAAGTGGGGGAGGATGTGAAGACCCGACCGGTCGTTTTGAGCTTTTGCACTTTGACCGCCAGTTCTCGAGCATGACTTACCCCGTGTAATGTATTATGACTGATGTAGACCGTTGGTTTTGGTTTTCAGGAAAATCGGAATGAATTTGAAAGAACAGTCTCAATTGAAAGCTTTGAATTTGAAAGGTTTGACCAAGAGTTGACTTATTTATGTATGAACTCGGATCGGTGTTTTTACGATTTGGTTAGCTTCGTTGGGTGATTTATGACTTAGGAGCGTGATCGGAATTGGTTTTGGAGGTCCGGTGTAGAATTAGGCTTGAATTGGCGAAGTTAGTATTTTGGCGAATTACGGTTGATAGGTGAGATTTTGATCTAAGGGTCGGAATGGAATTCCGAGAGTTGTTGTAGCTTCGGTATGTCTTTTGGGATGTGTGTGCAAAATTCCAGGTCATTCGAACGTTGTTTGGTCGGGTTTTTGATCGAAAGTGTATTTCGGAAGTTTTTTGGAAACTTAGGCTTGAATTCGATGAGTTTTGGGTAATTTGATGTTGTTTGAGGTGTTTTGATGATTGGAACAAGTTTGAATGAGGTTATGGGTTATGTTGGTAGGCTCGGTTGAGGTCCCGAGGGCCTCGGGTGTGTTTCGGGAGGCTAAGCGGATCAGTTGCATGTTTGAGAACTTCAGAAAAAATTGCAGGTCAGTTGCAGGCATTTTTGGCCTTCGCATTTGCCAAGGGCCGGGGTTCATGAGCATCGCGTTCGCGAGGTACCATGCTGCGTTCGCGAAGGTTTGAGAGAGGCTGCATTGCGTTCGCGAGTGTGGATACGTGATCGCGAAAGAGGTTTTGGGGCTGATGGTCAGATGTTCATCGCGTTCGCGTGGAGGCGAACGCGTTCGCGAAGTTAAAAACTGTGGAAGCAGCGCGTTCGCGACTGGCATGTCGCGTTCGCGTAAGGTAAAAGAAGGTTAACATAATTTTTGTGCTACACGTTCGCGAGAGATGGACCGCGTTCGCGAAGAAAGCTTTTAAAGCCTGGGCAGAATGTTTTAATAGCTCTTGTCCGCGATTTTGGAGCTAACTTTCACCATTTTTGGGCGATTTTGGAGCTTCTTGAGGGGAATTGAAGAGGGATTCAAGAGATAACACCTGGAGGTAAGATTTTTGAACTCAATCCTCGATTATATTGTGAAATTAACCTAGAAATTCATGGAAATTTAGCTAAAATGGAAGAACTAGGGGGATTTTGAGGTTTTTAAATTGGGATTTGAAGGGCCATTTGAGGTCGGATTTGAGATTTTTTGATATGTATGAACTCGCGGAAGGATAAGGAACCCGTTGATGTGAAAATTTCTGAGTTTCGAGAAGTGGGCCTGGGGCTCGGGTTTTGCTAATTTCGGGATTTTTGATATTTTTCGATTGTTTTCGCTTGGGCTTTGTTCCCTTAGCATATTGTGATGTATTCGTTCTGATTTTGGATAGATTCGACGCGCGTGGAGGCCGATTTGAGGAGCAAAGGCATCGCGAGCTAGAGATTTAGCCGGTTCGAGGTGAGTAATGATTGTAAATGATATCCTGAGGGTTTGAAACCCCGGATTGCACATCGTAGTGCTATATTGAGGTGAGACACGCGCTGGATGATGAGCGTTGGGTCTTTTACTACTGGGGATGTGACTTGGTCCGTCCCGATTGATGATTTTACCGCATATTTGACTGGAATTTATTTGTTATCATCATGATTTGGGCTGATTGCCATATTTGGGCTTCGTGCCAATTATTTGAACCCCTTCGGGGATGGTTGTTGATATTTCCTCACTATTTCGATTATATACTTGAACTCAGTCATGTATTTTTCACTGTTTTCAAAACACAGCCAAGTTTATTTCGCTTTAACACTTGAAATGATACTTCCAATAATACTTTTGGGCTGAGCATCATGTTTTACTGTTGCCCGAGAGGCTTATGTAATTTTTGACTGAGTAAGGCCGAGGGCCTGTGTTGTGAGGATACTTTTGGATCGGGCTTCACGCTGCAGCAGTGAGATACTGCTTTGATTATGAGGACGAGGGCCTAAGATATGTACGCCACGAGATGTCTTGATATTGCGCTTGGGCAGTAAGGGGCCCCTCCCGGAGTCTGCACACCCCCAGTGAGCGCCGTCGACGATAAATGGATCGGGCTGCACGCCGCAGCGATATATGGATCGGGCTGCACGCCGCAGCGGTGCTGGTACTGTTCTATGTGTTTACTTTATTCATTTGTTTGCCATTATCTGTCGTTGTGCTACTTCACGTGATACCTACCTGATTGCCTGGCATTATCTGTTAATTGAGTGTTGTGACCGAGGGGCGGATTTATGTGCTTATCTGCACTATTGTTTTGCATTCATTT
>NW_017678899.1:0-366 GCF_001879085.1 Nicotiana attenuata
ACCTTTTGCCATGATAGGGTCTCCACTCCCTAGTTGAGATTATTTTAGACATAGAGTCTCCACTCCCTAGTTGCCTTTTGCCAACATAGGGTCTCCAATCCCTAGTTGAGATTATTTTTAGACATAGGATCTCCATCCCCTAGTCACCGTTTTGCCAACATAGGGTGTCCAATCCCTAGTTGAGATTATTTTTGGACATAGGTTCCCATCTCCCTATTCGCGTTTTGCCAACATAGGGTCTCCAATCCCTAGTTGAGATTATTTTTAGACATACGGTCTTCATCCCCTAGTTGCCTTTTTCCAACAAAGGGTCTCCACTCCCTAGTTGAGATTATTTTAGACATAGGGTCTCCACTCCCTAGTCGC
>NW_017678899.1:5121-5540 GCF_001879085.1 Nicotiana attenuata
TCCCTAGTCGCCTTTTGCCAACATAGGGTCTCCAATCCCTAGTTGATATGATTTTTAGACATGGGGTCTCAATCCCCTAGTCGCCTTTTGCTAACATAAGGTCTCCACTCCCTAGTTGAGATATTTTTAGACATAGGGTCTCCATCCCCTAGTCGCCTTTTGCCAACATAGGCTGTCCAATCCCTAGTTGAGATTATTTTAGACATAGAGTGTGGACTCCCTAGTTGCCTTTTGGCAACATAGGGTCTCCAATCCTTAGTTGCGATTATTTTTAGACATAGGGTCTCCATCCCCTAGTCACCGTTTTGCCAACATAGGGTGTCCAATCCCTAGTTGAAATTATTTTTGGACATAGGGTCCCATCTCCCTATTCGCCTTTTGCCAACATAGGGTCTCCAATCCCTAGTTGAGATTATTTT
>NW_017678899.1:10308-14066 GCF_001879085.1 Nicotiana attenuata
TAGTTCCGAATATTTTAGAGATATGGTCTCTACTCCCTAGCGCCTTTTGGCCAACATAGGGTCTCCAATCCCTAGTTGAGATTATTTTTAGACATTGGGTCTACATCCCCTAGTCGCCTTTTGCCAATATAGGGTCTCCACTCCCTAGTTCCGAATATTTTAGAGATATGGTCTCTACTCCCTAGCGCCTTTTGCCAACATAGGGTCTCCAATCCCTAGTTGAGATTATTTTAAGACATAGGGTCTCCATCCCCTAGTCGCCTTTTGCCATTATAGGGTTTCCACTCCCTAGTTGCGAATATTTTAGACATATGGTCTCTACTCCCTAGCGCCTTTTGCCAACATAGGGCCTCCAATCCCTAGTTGAGATTATTTTTAGACATAGGGTCTCCATCCCCTAGTCGCCTTTTGCCAACATAGGGTCTCCAATCCCTAGTTGAGATTATTTTTAGACATAGGGTCTCCACTCCCTAGTCGCCTTTTGCCAACATAGGGTCTCCAATCCCTAGTTGAGATTTTTTTAGATATAGGGTCTCCATCCCCTAGTCGCCTTTTGCCAACATAGGGTCTCCAACCCCTAGTTGAGATTTTTAGACATAGGGTCTCCATCCCCTAGTCGCCTTTTGCCAACATAGGGTCTCCAATCCCTAGTTGAGATTTTTGACATAGGGACTCCACTCCCTAGTCGCCTTTTGCCAACATAGGGTCTCCACTCCCTAGTTGAGATTTTAGACATAGGGTCTCCACTCCCTAGTCGCCTTTTGCCAACATAGGGTCTCCACTCCCTAGTTGAGATTTTAGACATAGGGTCTCCACTCCCTAGTCGCCTTTTGCCAACATAGGGTCTCCACTCCCTAGTTGAGATTTTAGACATAGGGTCTCCACTCCCTAGTCGCCTTTTGCCAACATAGGGTCTCCACTCCCTAGTTGAGATTTTAGACATAGGGTCTCCACTCCCTAGTCGCCTTTTGCCAACATAGGGTCTCCACTCCCTAGTTGAGATTTTAGACATAGGGTCTCCACTCCCTAGTCGCCTTTTGCCAACATAGGGTCTCCACTCCCTAGTTGAGATTTTAGACATAGGGTCTCCACTCCCTAGTCGCCTTTTGCCAACATAGGGTCTCCACTCCCTAGTTGAGATTTTAGACATAGGGTCTCCACTCCCTAGTCGCCTTTTGCCAACATAGGGTCTCCACTCCCTAGTTGAGATTTTAGACATAGGGTCTCCACTCCCTAGTCGCCTTTTGCCAACATAGGGTCTCCACTCCCTAGTTGAGATTTTAGACATAGGGTCTCCACTCCCTAGTCGCCTTTTGCCAACATAGGGTCTCCACTCCCTAGTTGAGATTTTAGACATAGGGTCTCCACTCCCTAGTCGCCTTTTGCCAACATAGGGTCTCCACTCCCTAGTTGAGATTTTAGACATAGGGTCTCCACTCCCTAGTCGCCTTTTGCCAACATAGGGTCTCCACTCCCTAGTTGAGATTTTAGACATAGGGTCTCCACTCCCTAGTCGCCTTTTGCCAACATAGGGTCTCCACTCCCTAGTTGAGATTTTAGACATAGGGTCTCCACTCCCTAGTCGCCTTTTGCCAACATAGGGTCTCCACTCCCTAGTTGAGATTTTAGACATAGGGTCTCCACTCCCTAGTCGCCTTTTGCCAACATAGGGTCTCCACTCCCTAGTTGAGATTTTAGACATAGGGTCTCCACTCCCTAGTCGCCTTTTGCCAACATAGGGTCTCCACTCCCTAGTTGAGATTTTAGACATAGGGTCTCCACTCCCTAGTCGCCTTTTGCCAACATAGGGTCTCCACTCCCTAGTTGAGATTTTAGACATAGGGTCTCCACTCCCTAGTCGCCTTTTGCCAACATAGGGTCTCCACTCCCTAGTTGAGATTTTAGACATAGGGTCTCCACTCCCTAGTCGCCTTTTGCCAACATAGGGTCTCCACTCCCTAGTTGAGATTTTAGACATAGGGTCTCCACTCCCTAGTCGCCTTTTGCCAACATAGGGTCTCCACTCCCTAGTTGAGATTTTAGACATAGGGTCTCCACTCCCTAGTCGCCTTTTGCCAACATAGGGTCTCCACTCCCTAGTTGAGATTTTAGACATAGGGTCTCCACTCCCTAGTCGCCTTTTGCCAACATAGGGTCTCCACTCCCTAGTTGAGATTTTAGACATAGGGTCTCCACTCCCTAGTCGCCTTTTGCCAACATAGGGTCTCCACTCCCTAGTTGAGATTTTAGACATAGGGTCTCCACTCCCTAGTCGCCTTTTGCCAACATAGGGTCTCCACTCCCTAGTTGAGATTTTAGACATAGGGTCTCCACTCCCTAGTCGCCTTTTGCCAACATAGGGTCTCCACTCCCTAGTTGAGATTTTAGACATAGGGTCTCCACTCCCTAGTCGCCTTTTGCCAACATAGGGTCTCCACTCCCTAGTTGAGATTTTAGACATAGGGTCTCCACTCCCTAGTCGCCTTTTGCCAACATAGGGTCTCCACTCCCTAGTTGAGATTTTAGACATAGGGTCTCCACTCCCTAGTCGCCTTTTGCCAACATAGGGTCTCCACTCCCTAGTTGAGATTTTAGACATAGGGTCTCCACTCCCTAGTCGCCTTTTGCCAACATAGGGTCTCCACTCCCTAGTTGAGATTTTAGACATAGGGTCTCCACTCCCTAGTCGCCTTTTGCCAACATAGGGTCTCCACTCCCTAGTTGAGATTTTAGACATAGGGTCTCCACTCCCTAGTCGCCTTTTGCCAACATAGGGTCTCCACTCCCTAGTTGAGATTTTAGACATAGGGTCTCCACTCCCTAGTCGCCTTTTGCCAACATAGGGTCTCCACTCCCCAGTTGAGATTATTTTAGACATAGGGTTTCCACTCCCTAGTCGACTTTTTCCAACATAGGGTCTCCATCCCCTAGTCGCCTTTTGCCAACATAAGGTCTCCATTTCCTAGTTGATATTATTTTAGACATAGGTTCTCCTCTCCCTAGTCGCCTTTTGCCAACATAGGGTCTTCAATCCCTAGTTGAGATATTTTTAGACATAGGGTCTCCATTCCCTAGTCGCCTTTTGGCAACATAGGGTCTCCAATCCCTAGTTGAGATATTTTTAGACATATGGTCTCCATCTGCTAGTCGCCTTTTGGCGACACAGGGTCTCCACTCCCTTATTGAGATATTTTTAGACATAGGGTCTCCATCCCCTAGTCGCCTTTTTCCAACATAGGGTCTCCAATCCCTAGTTGAGATTATTTTTAGACATTGGGTCTACATCCCCTAGTCGCCCTTTTGCCAACATAGGGTCTCCGCTCCCTAGTTGAGATTAATTTAGACACAGGGTCTCTATCCCCTAGTCGCCTTTTGCCAACATAAGGTCTCCACTCCCTAGTTGAGATATTTTTAGAAATAGGGTCTCCATCCCCTAGTCGCCTTTTGCCAACATAGGGTCTCCAATCCCTAGTTGAGATTATTATTAGACATAGGGTCTCCATCCCCTATTCGCCTTTTGCCAACACAGGGTCTCCACTCCCTATTTGAGATTATTTTTGAAATAGGGTCTCCACTCCCCAGTCGCCTATTGCCAACATAGGGTCTCCAATCCCTAGTTGAGATTATTTTTAGACATAGGGTCTCCATCCCCTAGTCGCCTTTTACCAACATAGGGTCTCAATCGCCTAGTCGCCTTTTGCCAACATAGGGTCTCCATTCCCTAGTTGAGATTATTTTAGACATAGGGTCTCCACTCC
>NW_017678899.1:18859-19292 GCF_001879085.1 Nicotiana attenuata
TACGTACCATAGGTCGTCCACTCCTCCTAGTCGCCTTTTGCCAACATAGGGTCTCCACTACCTTATTGAGATATTTTTAGACATAGGGTCTCCATCCCCTAGTCCCCTTTTGCGAACATAGGGTCTCCAATCCATAGTTGAGATTATTTTTAGACATTGGGTCTCCATCCGCTAGTCGCGTTTTGCCAACATAGGGTCTCCACTCCCTTATTGAGATAATTTTAGACATAGGGTCTCCATCCCCTAGTCCCCTTTTGCGAACATAGGGTCTCCAATCCATAGTTGAGATTATTTTTGGACATTGGGTCTCAATCCCCTAGTCACCTTTTGCCAACATAAGGTCTCCACTCCATAGTTGAGATTATTTTAGACGTAGGGTCTCCAACCCCTAGCTGCCTTTTGCCAATATAGGGTCTCCACTCCCTTATTGAGA
>NW_017678900.1:0-9819 GCF_001879085.1 Nicotiana attenuata
TCACTTGAAGTCCTAGGAGAAATTCAGTTCTCCCATCATACTCATCTCAAATTCACTCCCCATGAGTTTAGCAAATTCTTCGCAGAGAGAGTCAGCTATGGCTCCGAAGATGATATCATCGACATACACCTGAACAATGAGTAGGTTCCTCCCTCGTTTCTTTCGGAAAAGAGTGTTGTCAATCTTCCTTCTTGCAAAGTCGTTTTCCATAAGGAATTTTGACAATCTTTCATACCAAGACCTGGGAGCCTCTTTTAACCCGTACAATGCCTTATATAGTTTAAACACATGATCAAGGTGTTCGTGACACTCAAAACCAGGAGGCTGCTTGACATAGACTTCTTCTTTTAAATAGCCATTTAGAAATGCACTCCATATGAGATGCAAAGGCAATCAGAATTCTAATGGCTTCCATTCGAGCTACAACAGCAAATGTTTCATCATAATCAATCCCTCCTTCCTGATTATAGCCTTGAACCACAAGTCTTGCCTTGTTTCTTATTGTATTTCCAAACTCATCAAGCTTGTTTCTGAATACCCACCTGGTTTCTATAATGGTTCGATCAGCAGGTCGAGGAACCAGGTGCCATACCTTGTTCCTTTCAAATTGATGCAACTCCTCTTGCATGGCTGTGATCCAGTCTGCATCTTTTAGCGCTTCCTTTATATTTTTGGGCTCTATTTGGGAAAGAAAAGCTGAGAAGGCAAGTGAGTTCCTTGGTTTTGATCTGGTTTGAACTCCTGAGTCAAGAGGAGTGATTATGTTGTCAAGAGGATGTGAGCTTTTGAACCTCCAATTTGGTGCCTGAGTATCATTGGTTGAGGAACCAGGCACATCTGACTGGGATTCTTGAGCGTTTCTTACTTCACAGAGTGGGGTTCCTTGGACTGCATCAACAACCGTGTTTTCTGCTTCAGTTGTTGTAATTGAGGGACCAGGTTCCTCTCCAATTGATGGAGATGTATTTGCATCTTCTTCACTGATTCCTTGACATGGCTCATTATGTCTGCCTTTCCATTTGCCATGTCAATTACTTCACCTGGCATAGATAAGGGCTCTCCATCTTGATCAATATGTTTGTCCTTTTCACAGGAGAGGTGAGCTTCATCAAAGATCATATGAATGCTTTCTTCTACACATTGAGTCCTTTTGTTGTAGACTTTGTAAGCTTTCTTTGAGATGAGTATCCCAGGAAGATTACTTCATCACTTTTGACATCGAACTTCCTAAGAGCTTCCTTTCCATTGCTATGAACAAAGCATTTACACCCAAAAGTTCTTAGATGTGTCAGCTTGGGCTTCCTTCCATTCACCAGTTCATATGGAGTTTTGTTCAGAAGGGACCGGATCATGCACCTGTTTACCAAGTAACACACACTATTGACAGCTTCTGCCCAGAAATATTTTGCGATCCCACTGTCAATTAGCATTGTTCTTGCTATGTCTTCAAGAGTTTTATTCTTCCTTTCCACAACACCATTTTGTTGAGGTGTTCTTGGAGCAAAAAAATTATGAGTGATCCAATTTTGGTGCAGAATTCATCGAACTTCGCATTGTCAAACTCCGTCCCATGATCAGACCTGATGGAGGCTACTTTATTACCCATCTTCACTTGGATCTTTTTGACAAAGGCAACAAACACTTCAAAGGTTTCATCCTTGGTCCTAAGGAACAAGGTCTAGGTGAATCTGGAATAGTCTATCGACAATTACAAAGATGTACTTCTTTCCTCCTCTGCTCGGCACCCTCATAGGTCCACAATGATCCATGTGAAGGAGATCGAGTGGCCTTGCGGCGCTGACTTCTTTTTTGGGCTTGAACGAAGATCTGACTTGCTTCCCTTTCACACATGCATAACACACTTTGTGATCCTTGAAGCTTGATTTGGGCAGACCACGAATTAGGTCCTTCCTTACTAATTTGTTCAACAATGTGAAGCTTGCGTGACCTAGCCTCATGTGCCATAGCTTAGTATCATTATCAACAACGCTTAGGCAACTTAAATCGCCATTCTTCAGCGACTAAAAATTAGTTGCATAGATATTCTTGTATCTTTTTGCCACGAGCACCACCTCACCTGTAACCAGGTTCCTCATTGTGCAGATTTTTGACACAAACTCGACTTTGTTTCCCTTGTCACAAATTTGGGAAATGCTTAGTAAGCTGTACTTCAAGCCGTTCATGTAGTACACATTTTTGATTGAGTGAGAGAGAGACTTCCCAATCCTTCAAACTCCTAGAATGTATCCCTTCTTGCCATTCCTAAAGGATACACTCCCTCCTTGCAGGGCCTTTAGTGAAAGGAAATCATTTGTACTTCCAGTATGCTTTGAGCAACCACTATCCATGTACCGTTGTAGGTTGCTTCCTTTCATTGTTCCCTGCACAAGAAGATTAGGAGTTAGCTTTAGGAACCCAATCCAATTTGGGTCCCTTGTAATGAGGAAAGGGGTGAATAAGGGATCTTTTGGTCCATGCAGGCATTATGCATTTTTTAATAAGGACCAGGTTCTCTACTAGTAGTTACTTTTTCAGCAAAGGCTTTTTTTTTTCTGCTGTGACTGATATCTGGCCTTATAGTTTTCTTTAAGATTCCCATTCTTACTGCAGTGGGTGCAAAGCCAAGTGTCAGGTATCGTAACGTACTTGCTATGAGGGTTGTAAGGGATCTTTTCCCTTTGAAACCCAATCCTCCGCCTATTTCCCCCATTGTTTGAGTACATGGTAGTGATAGCATCAGAGGACCAGGTCCACTTGAGTGATTTTTCAAGATCACTCTTCACTCTACCTAGGTCTTCTTGAAGTTGTTTGTTTTTCTCAAGCTCGACACACAGACTAAACTACACTGTCTTTAGCTCATTTTCAAGCTTAATGTGTGCCTCACTTGCAACTTCCTTTCCTTTTTGATAACTTTCATCCCTACTTTTCATTGTAGGTTTCCCAATGGTTTCCTTCAAGTCCATTACTACCACAAGAAGGTCATCTTCTTGTTCTACATTTTTAATCCTTTTCTTTAAGACATTTCTTACTTTCTTCAGGTTCTCAATTGACTCTCTTAGATCGACTGCAACTATTACTAGGTCATCTCTAGACTGTTCTGCTTCTCCTAGTTCAACTGTTAAGACATCTCTGTCATTTACAAGACTATGATAAGCATGGATTAGCACATTTTCCAAAGACATGAGTTTCTTAGGAGAATAAGATTTTAGATTTCTTTGAACATCTAGAAAATTTACCTCATCATCATCATCGTCATCTTCATCGTCAGATTGGGCCATCAAAGCAAAAATTGAATCATACTCGGTTGATTCACTTTCTACTACCATCATAAAGCTATTACCTGGTTCATCATCTTCTCCAGATTCGCTTGATGAATCTCCCCGTGCAGCAAGAGCTTGTTTCACAACATTGTCAGCGGCGTTTTTTCTATTGAAGCGTCTATTAGGAACCAGGTTCCTTTTGGCTGCTTTGTCAGAGTTGTTCTTGTACTGATCCTGCTTTAGGAGAGGGCAATCCTTGATGAAATGTCCTGGCTTTCCACATTTGTGACAGAGATCATAATTCTTTGGCTTGCTAGAACTTCCCTTTTTTAGAATGCCTCCATTCCTGCGAACCATCTTCTGAAATCTTCTTGTTAGGTATGCCATATCACCATCTCACCACTTGACTCGTTGTTTTCTGTTTTGAGGACCAGGTTCTTCTCCTTCTTGGGCTCTCTTATTTCGCTGTCTTTCTTCTTTTTCATCTCATATGTCTTTAGATTGCCAACAAGTTCATCAATAGTTAGCTCCTGCAGGTCCTTTGCCTCTATAATGGCATTCACTTTGCTTTCCCAAGAACTGGGTAGCACGTTTAGGATCTTTCTGACCAGCTTGTTTCTTGGAATAGTTTCACCAAGGGAGTGAAGCTCATTAATGGTGGAGGTCAACCGGGTACGCATTTCTTGGACATATTCATTGTCTTGCATCTTTAAGAGCTCGTATTCAGTTGTGAGCATGTCGATTATGGATTTCTTGACTTGTGTTGTTCCTTCATGAGCTGTCTGCAGGGCTTCCCAGATTTCTTTGGCTGACTGACATGCTGATATTGTATTCATCCGGTCCAATACCACATACCAGAATTTTCTTAGCACGAAAGTTCTTCTCTATGGCCTTTCTATCTGCATCATTGAATTCTTTCCTTGTCTTGGGAATGACTACTGGTGGGTCACCAAGGTTTTTGGTAGGAACAAATGGTCCTTCACATATGACATCCCATAGCCCAGAATCTTCATCCATGATGAAGTCATGCATGCTAGTTTTCCACCATCCATAATACTGTCCATTGAACCTAGGTGGTTTGTAAGTAGACTGGCCTTCTTCAAAGTTTGGAGGAGCAGCCATCAGGATCCTTTCTAGGGGTTAACCTGATAGAAAGAACCTGCTCTGATACCAATTAATAGAATATAAGGGTCCACCAAACTCTATAGAGAACCAGGTTCTCTATCAGGTCCAACAGTACACACACATACAACAGTAATAAAATGGCAAGAGGAATTTTACATGGAAAATTCCCAGCTCAACGGGTTTAAAAACCACGACCTACCCTTGTAGGATTTCAACTTCACTACTGAGCAACTTTTAGATTACTACCTATGCAACCTAGGAGTTAACCTCTTAATCTCTCACTAACTTGTAATACTCTATTACAAACCACTTTGTAATAACTCTATTACAAAGACTTTACAACATGACTAACTCTAGCCAAGACTCAAACACACTGGTTTAAGGGTTACAAATGGGTTCCTATAGAACACTTCCAAACAAGCTAGATAGGAATTACAATTAAAGAAATATTACAAAGTTATAACTCAACTAAGGACATACAATAACTCTATGTGGGAACTGGTCCGTAGTTGTTTTGTTCTTTGTTCTTGAAGTCCTTAAAACTTGCATACTGGATAGTCACGTTAATGAGCTTGTCAAATGTTCAAGTGATTTATTTTACCTCCCTTGCATGCATATATACATGTGTGACATCACTTACAATGATGCAAGCAAGGTAGGTAAAAGTCTTCTGTGGAAGGTTGACTGCAGCACTGTTCTGCACAGTAGCGTGTGCAGGCAGCAACTTTCCAACTGGAAAGTTGACTTCGTGCAGTCTCCTCGGGAACTTGTAGGGACCTGGTACCTCAGCTGTTCCTTCCACATCTGAAGGGTTGAATCATATTCCCCGCTGAATCCCATCCCGGGATCTTGTGATCTTGAGGTCTTGTAAATGTGCAACATGTTCCTTATTTGGTTCTGGAGAGTAAGTTTGTTAGATCATCAAAATATAAAGTAAAGTACTTGTAACCTATCAAAGTTGCTGGCAGAAAATAGCTTTAGTTGTGACCCTTTTGACTCTTGTGTTGACTTAAGCAGTCATCGAATAGTTCAAGTCGAGCCATTTGTGATTCTTAATATTTGCTAGGATTTTTATGGGCCCTCGACTCTGTTCTTTTTAGCAATCCAAAAGCGTGAGAGGTGAGATGTTTAGTTACAAGTCCAAGTACCCATGCTAATGGTCTAGAACTTGCCCCAAATGTGTTTCTAGGCAAAATTCTAAGTGTAGCTTGGCTTGAGAAATGATTGTTGGCTCTCCTTGATCCAATTTGAAATTTGTAATCTTCCATAGCCTACCAATGTGATATCCCTAGTCAACCCCTTTGAGCCTAAGCCCTTTTTCTTTTTCAATAACCACGTTACAAATCTTTACCCGTTTTGTAATGACCCTCTCTTGGCACCCAATCTTTCCTTAGTATTCTTGAGAAACAATTGGCAAAAATATAAGTTTGGGGGAGAGACGAGGAGTTTGAAGTGATAAAAGGTAGAAAGAAGAGAAAGAAATGAAGAAAAGGGAAGGTAAAGAAAAGAAAGAAAGAACAAAAAGAAAAAGGCCAAAAAGAAAGTGAATAAAGTGAAGAGTTGAAGGGAATTCAAAAGAAAATTAGAATGATAAGTTCGAAGTAAATAGAAAAGGAGAAAAATGAATGTCATGATCAAGTAAGAGTGACATTACGTCTCTCTAGTTCCCCCAAGGAAGAAGAAAATGACTCAAAGAGTCGACAAAGTATGAGCCGAAAAGAAAAAATGGAGTGCTTAAGGAAAGATGAAACCATTCTATTCCAATAAGTCCTACCTTGGTCCAAAGGCCTTCATTACATCCCGCAAAATCCCTACATAATTTCAAGTTGAGTGAGCTTACATTAGTGGTGATTTACATAAGGGGCAAGCTTATGTACTTGAAGCGGGACTTGTGACGTTCTTTTGAGAGAGATGAGCGAACTTTTCACAATCCTTGAGTTACATTCTAAAGTGAGATTTGCTAATGGAGAATTGAGGAGGAGGAGTTTGGGATCCACAATGACCTACATGAAAGAGCGAGCTTCCTTGATGAATAGAGTCAACTCTTGATGCTCTAGTGTCACACTGGAACTATTGTACTCAAAAGGTCAAATCATTGCGTTGTTGATAATTCATATGTGTTGTGGGTAATTATTGGTCCCAATTGATGTGTAATTGATTCACCTTAGGCTACCTGAAATATCCCTTTTTCTAGTGAAGGTGGAAATTGCCTTATTTGCTTGAGGACAAGCAAAAGCTTAAGTTTGGGGGAGTTGCTAAGTAGGGATTTTGACCGCTTATTTGCTCTCTTGTACTTGTTATTTAGCTTAAAAAAAATTAAAGGTATTCCCGAAAACTAACGAAATGTGCTTGCCTGCAGGAATATTGGGAAACGAGCCAAATAAATTCAAAATCAACTCATAAAGGAGTCTAAAGTGAACAAGACCAAAACAGGGCAAAAAGGCCAGCAACGTGATTAGGTCGCAGCGGACTCAACCTTAGGAAGAGTGGGCGCTAATACTTTTACCCAATAGTGGTATCGGGGTCAATTTCCACAGGGAGCTAGAAAGGGAGTTGGATATTTGTTTAGCCTAGAATTGCGTGTTTGCTTCTAATTGATCTTCTATCATTTCTGGGTTTTTGTGATTATCAACTACAATTTAACAACTACTAATTATAACTAAATTATGCGAAGAGATTTAATCTAGATTGTATGCAAGATAGAGAAAAGGAACTAAGGTCGTGGCATTTACCTAGGTGGTCAACTAACGGGTAGAGATTCCTAATACGAGAATGATGATTATGGGGCTTATGATATAACCGTTGCACGATAACACTCACTCTCACACCTCTTGGTAGAAAGAGTGATTTTGCCCAATTGACTCTCTCGAGACCAATTGGGTAGGCTAACAAACCAAGCAACTTAGGGTTCAAGTTGGGTAATCACTCTCTCGAGGTCTTACCCGTTAATTGGGACTACCATTCTCATGGGTCCATCCCAAATCCTTGTTGGGTTAACTTTGGAGTCATAGACACTCTTTCTCAAGAAGAGTCAAGACTCACTAAGCTAGACTTAGTGTTTGCAACTACCAAATCCTAGTTAAAACATAAAATCAACCCAAATATCAAACACCCAACATCATTCAAGCACTAAACAATCATACCCATGAATTGCCCACACTAGGGTTGAGCTACAACCCTAACTAATGGGTTTAGCTAGCCATAATAGCAACAGAAATTAAAGAAGAAGTAGATAAAATTAACATCATAATTAACTAGGAAGTTAATCTACACGAATCCACGTTAAAACAAGATTAAAATGCCCAAAATAGGCTAAAACTTGAATCTCACGAGTGCTGCTGCTATCTGATGTCTAAAACTTGACCTCGAAATAATAAAATATTCTATTTATACTATGCCAGAAAAATCGGACAAAACTACCCCTGCGGGGCTGGCGCGGACCGCGCATAAATGCAGCGCGGCCGCGTAGGGGTCTTGGCCTTCGATCATTCACTTCTGGAACTGGGGACACGGACCGCACAAAGAAGTAGCGCGACCGCACAGGCTAAAGAGCGCGGACCGCACAACACTAAAGCGCGACCGCGTAGACACCAGCGCTGACCGCGTAGAAATGAGCGCTGACCGCGCTTGGAGACTCCTGCAATGGGTGCTCTCTGAATCTCCTAGCGCGGCTGCGCAAAAAATCAGTGCGGTCCGCGCTAGGTTCTCCTGTCCCTACTTCAATGATTTTTGATACTTAAGCAGGTTTCACTCCATTTCGAGCTGATTCTTGACTTTCGTCATCTTGTCGCTCAAACCTGCAATCAAGCGCACTTTGTATGCATTCTGGGTCTATTTCATGACAATTCATACATAAGGCATAGGCAAGTAAGGGCATAGAACGTGTTAAAATCACAGTTATCAACTCCCCCAAACTTAGACCTTTGCTTGTCCTCAAGCAAATAGAAGAAGACCCACCCCTAAAAAGGAAACATCCAAGTAATTCCAGCTTATCCTGAAGAAGCCTCATCACGCATCAATTGGGACTAACAATTGCCCTCAATACGAATGCATCATTAACACATTTTTAGTCTTTTAAGAACTATGGATCGAATGTGACACGAGAGCATCAAGGGTTGACTTATTTCATCAAGGCGCTTTTCTCAAATACCTTGGTCTTTGTGGAATCCAAACTCACACATCCTCAACTCTCCCTAAGCGAACCTCACTTCTTAGAGTAATGACACACAACCTGAGGTTGATGGATTTTTGTTTTCACTCATTTCTCTCACAAAGAAGGTCATAAGTCCAGCCTTAGGTACCATATGCTTGCCCCTTATGTAAGTATCCACTGATGTAGGCTTCCCTCAACTCAAGATTATATAGGGCTTTTGAGGAGTCTTTGTGAAGGCTTTTGGGTGAAGGTAGGATATGTTTTTGTTCATTTAGGTTGAATCTTCCCTTTAGCACTTCTTTTGGTTCATTATGTCATACTTTTTTGACTAATTTGAGTATTTCACTTCTTTCAATTCTTTCAAGGGGTTAGAGAGACACATTGTCACTCTTTCTTTTGCACTTTAAACCTTTCTCCTTTTTCTACTTTTACACAACCTTTTTCACTTTGTTTTATTTGAATCCCCTTTTCCGGTTCTTATTTCACTTTTGCATTTCTTTTTGTCTTTTTCTCTTTTTCATTGCCTTCCTTTTCTTTTGCTTTTGTGCCTCTTTACCGCATTGAATCCTTTCTTGTCTCAACCCCCCCAAACTTAGGTATTTGCCATCGCTCAAGGGAAGATTTGGGTGCCAAGAGAGGGTCTCATTGAGAACGGGTATAGGCTTGTAGCTTTGGTTCATGAAAGAAGAAGGTTAAGGCTCAAAAGGGTTGAACTAGGGATCATTTCATTGGTAGGTTATGGAAATTGTTCAAATTTGGAAGTTCGGATCAAGGAGGGCCTATATTCACTTCTCAAGTCAAGTTTCACCTATGATTTCGCCTCAACAAACATTCAGGGCAAGTTCTAGACTATTGGCTTGGAACTTAGACTCATGATTCAAATTCTCACCGCACACACACTCAGGGTTTGCTAAAGACATCGAGTTGAGAGCCCACAACGACCTTAGTTCCAATTCAAGCGCACAATGGCCCCACACGACCATATGATGATTGTTTGGTCAACACAAGAGTCTCAAGGCCACAATTTTCACCATCCTAAACACAACATTATGTCTTTGACCATGGGATCAAAGGCAAATGTGTTAGGCCCAAGTGAAGCTTGCCTGAGGTCCTCTTAACTACAAAATTTTGAAAATCAAAAGAACAAAAATCAAAAACGGACTCCAACCCTTAAGAAGGTTGTCACGCCATCTATCATTGGGAAGAGCCACCCGGTTCGCACAACACACTACCCTTGGAAAGAACCGTGGCATTAAGAAAACCAAGGGCTTATTGAAAACA
>NW_017678900.1:12921-16030 GCF_001879085.1 Nicotiana attenuata
ATGATTTTTTTCAACTTTTGCCCTAGCACTGGTCCAACCTCACCCTAGCAACATCTACACAAACCATAGAGTTAAAAAAAAAATCCTAATCTACAACGGAAAAGTAAAAAGAAAGAAAAAGACATGGGTTGCCTCCCAAGAAGCGCCTGATTTAACGTCGTGGCACGATGCATTTTACCACAATATCATTTCAAATGAAGGAGCGCCACCACGTGGCTGTCATCAATCTTTCCCAAGTAATGCTTCACACGATGCCCATTGACTCGGAAAACTTCATCACTTTTGTTCTTTAGATCAATAGCACCAAATGGGGTCACCCCAACAACTTCAAATGGACCACTCCACCTAGACTTGAGCTTTCCCGGGATAACCTCAACCGGGAGTTGAAGAGAAGAACCATGTCACCCACCTTGAACTCTTTACCTCGAGCATATTTGTCATGGAGGTACTTCATCTTGTCCTTGTACACAGACGAGCTGGAGTAAGCATGAAATCTAAACTCATCAAGCTCATTCAATTGCTCCACTCGGAGATTTGCTGCAACATCCCATTCCAAGTTCAACTTCCTCAATGCCCACATAGCCTTGTGTTCAAGTTCCACTTGAAGATGGCAAGCTTTACCAAACACCAACCGATACGGAGACATACCAATTGGAGTCTTGTAAGCTGTCCGATAAGCCCAAAGAGCATCATCCAATTTCTTCGACCAATCGGTCCTATTTGCATTCACCGTTTTGGATAGAATACTCTTTATCTCTCGATTTGAGACTTCCACTTGTCCACTAGCTTGTGGATGATAGGGGGTGGTTACCTTGTGATTAACTCCATACTTAGCAAGCAATGAATCAAAATCCTTGTTGCAAAAATGGGACCCCCCATCACTAATGGTCCGGGGAGTACCAAATCTCGTAAAGATACTTTTCTTCAAAAATGCTACAACACTTCGGGCTTCATTGTTGGGAAGAGCCACGGCTTCCACCCATTTTGGAACATAGTCCACCGCCACGAGAATGTAAGTATTACCACAGGAACTCACGAACGGACCCATGAAATCGATGCCCCAAACATCAAAAATATCCACCTCAAGAATTGTATTGAGGGGCATCTCATCCTTCTTGGAAATACCGCCGGCTCTCTGACATGCATCACAACTCTTCACTAAGTCACTAGCATCCTTGAACAACGTGGGCCAATAGAAACCACAACTCAAAACTTTTGAGGCTGTCCTCAACCCCCCCCCCCCCCCCCGTGATGGCCACCATAGGGAGAGGAATGACAAGCCTCCAATATGCTTATTTGTTCACTCTCCGGCACACATCTCCTTATTAGTCCATCCGTGCAAATTTTAAACAAATACAGATCATCCCAATAAAAATCCAAACTATCCCGCTTGAGTTTCTTCTTCTGGTTGGAAGAGAGCTCGCACGGGATGTTACCAGTCACAATGAAGTTGGCGATGTCCGCGAACCATGGCATCTCACACATAGAAACGGAAAGAAGCTGCTCGTCAGGGAACCTATCATTGATCTCAATACCATCACTTGGTCTCCCATCTTCATCTAATCGGAACAAATGGTCGGCAACTTGATTCTCGCTCCCCTTCTATCCACAATCTCTAAATCAAATTCCTGAAGGAGTAGCACCCATCTCATCAATCTTGCTTTCGAATCCTTCTTAGACATCAAATACCGAAGGGCTGCATGGTCCGTGTGTATGATCACCTTTGCCCCCATAAGGTAAGGTCTAAATTTCTCCATCGCGAACACAATAGCCAATAGCTCCTTTTCTGTCACTGTGTAGTTTCTCTAGGCCTCATTCATAGTCTTGCTAGCATAATACACAGGATGGAACATTTTGTTGATTCTTTGGCCTAGCACCGCCCCAACCGCTACATCACTCGCATCACACATAAGTTCAAAAGGCAAGTCCCAATTAGGAGCAGTGATTATAGGGGTTGTTGTCAACTTGTGTTTCAGTAACTCAAAAGACTCCATGCATTTCTCATCAAAAATAAACTTGACATCCTTCTCTAACAACTTGCAAAGCGGGTTCACAATTTTAGAAAAATCTTTAATGAACCGCCGGTAGAACCCGGCATGACCAAGAAAACTCCTCACCCCTTTGACAGAGGTAGGGGGAGGGAGTCTTGAGATAACCTCTATTTTTGCCTTATCAACTTCAATTCCTTGCCTTGAGATTTTGTGGACCAATACAATTCCCTCTTACACCATAAAGTGGAATTTCTCCCAGTTGAGCACAAGGTTAGTTTCTTCACATCTTGCCAAAACCCTATCCAAGTTCACCAAACATTCTTCAAATGAATCTCCCACCACACTGAAGTCATCCATCAATACCTCTAAGATATCCTCCACCATGTCGGTGAAGATTGCCATCATGCATCTTTGAAAAGTCGCTGGGGCATTACATAATCCGAATGGCATTCTCGAGAACGCGAACGTGCCATAAGGACATGTAAAGGTTGTCTTCTCCTGATCCTCTGGGGCAATGAGAATTTGATTATACCCCGAGTAGCCATCTAGAAAACAATAAAAGGCCCGGCCCGCAAGACGATCAAGCATTTGGTCCAAGAATGGTAGTAGGAAATGATCCTTTCTTGTCACCTTGTTCAGCTTTCTATAGTCCATACACACTCTCCAACCCGTAACTGTCCGAGTAGGAATCAACTCATTGTTGGCATTGGTCAATACCGTCATTCCACCCTTCTTTGGCACACATTGGACCGGAGAGGTCCATGAACTGTCCGAGATCGGGTAAACCACACCGGCGTCAAGCCACTTGATAACCTCCTTCTTTACCACTTCTTGCATCACCTCATTGAGTCTCCTTTGATGTTCAAGAGATGGCCGTGCATCCTCCTCCAAAATGATCTTATGCATGCAAAATGCGGGGCTTATCCCCCTGATGTCCGCCAAAGTCCATCCTATTGCCCTTTTTTCGCTTTTGGAGCACCTCCACAGTGCCCTCAACCTGCAAGTTAGTAAGGCAAGAAGAAAGAATAACTGGAAGAGTAGAATTAGAGCCCAAGAATTCATACCTGAGCTGTGGAGGAAGTGGTTTCAACTCCAACACCAGTGGCTCCTCAATTGAT
>NW_017678900.1:18605-19284 GCF_001879085.1 Nicotiana attenuata
ATTCGGGGAGGAACAATGGCACTTGCGTACCCTTGATTAGGAAGAACTCTTGGGACCGCTCTTGGCGGTGGCGGAGGAGGGTTTGGAATAGGATTGTTGTCATGTACATTAGCATTGGCATTTCGACCTCGCCGTGGTACTTGAGGTAAGCTCATCTTGCTCAACATCTTCAACCTCCTCCCCCGCCAAGGCATTGCCAAGAGGGTCATTTCCGTTTAGAGCCATGTGTACCTGATGGATCAACACAAACAAAATTAGTAAAAAGAAGGAAAGAGAAGCAAAACACAAAACTAGCTACACAAATAGTCAACACCGTAAGCTCCCCGGCAACGGCGCCAAAAATTGATTACGTCGCAGTGGACTCAACCTTAGGAAGAGTGGGCACTAATACTTTTACCCAATAGTGGTATCGGGGTCAATTTCCACAGGGAGCTAGAAAGGGAGTTGGATATTTGTTTAGCCTAGAATTGCGTGTTTGCTTCTAATTGATCTTCTATCATTTTTGGGTTTTTGTGATTATCAACTACAATTTAACAACTACTAATTATAACTAAACTATGCGAAGAGATTAAATCTAGATTGTATGCAAGTTAGAGAAAGGCACTAAGGTCGTGGCATTTACCTAGGTGGTCAACTAACGGATAGAGATTCCTAATACGAGAATGATGATTATGGGGCT